>NC_091170.1:5797600-5925100 GCF_040958095.1 Procambarus clarkii | reverse complement strand
TGATTTCAGTAACCGGTCATACTCCATACCGGTCATACTACATACCGGTCATATATATATATATATATATATATATATATATATATATATATATATATATATATATATATTAGTATATTTTGGTAGCAGTCTTTCCAGTAGACATATATTATTAAATATGACCGAAAAAGTAAGATTAATAATTCTAACACGAATTTTCTCTATCTTTCTTACATTTCTTTTCACTGTTGATGGTAATTCAAAGATCAATTCTCCAAAATTCATTTTTATTTCTAGTCTGACGCGACACTTGAGCGCGTTTCGTAAAACTTATTACATTTTCAAAGACTTTAGTTTACAAACACACAACTGAAACTGAATAGAGCTTTACACATCTTCGAGGTTTATATCTACATTTGGGTGAGATGGATGAGGTGAAAAACGAACTTTCAACAATGGGTATTAAATTCCAACACAAGACATAACACGAAACAATATGTATTGAATGGGTATTAAATTCAAACACAAGACAGAACACAAAACAATGGGTATTGAATGGAAGTAATTGTAGAAAGCCTATTGGTCCATATTTCTTGATGCTTCTATATTGGAGCGGAGTCTTGATGTGGGTAGAATATAGTTGTGCATTAATTGGCTGTTGATTGCTGGTGTTGACTTCTTGATGTGTAGTGCCTCGCAAACGTCCAGCCGTCTGCTATCACTGTATCTATCGATGGTTTCTGTGTTGTTTGCTAGGATTTCTCTGGTGATGGTTTGTTTGTGGGGAGAGATTATATGTTCCTTAATGGAGCCCTGTTGCTTATGCATCGTTAAACGCCTGGAAAGAGATGTTGTTGTCTTGCCTATATACTGGGTTTTTTGGAGCTTACAGTCCCCAAGTGGGCATTTGAAGGCATAGACGACGTTGGACTCTTTTAAAGCGTTCTGCTTTGTGTCTGGAGAGTTTCTCATGAGTAGGCTGGCCGTTTTTCTGGTTTTATAGTAAATCGTCAGTTGTATCTTTTGATTTTTGTCTGTAGGGATAACGTTTCTACAGACAATATCTTTCAGGACCCTTTCCTCCGTTTTATGGGCTGTGGAAAAAAAGTTCCTGTAAAATAGTCTAATAGTGGGTATAGGTGTTGTGTTAGTTGTCCCTTCAGAGGTTGCACGAAGTAAAAGTGAAAAGCCATGCAACCTCTGAAGAGACAACTTACACAACACCTATACCCCCTATTAGACTATTTTACAGGAACTTCTTTTCCACAGCACATAAAACGGAAGAAAGGGTCCTGAAAGATATTGTCAGTAGAAACGTTATCCCTACAGACAAAAATCAGAAGATACAACTGACGATTTACTATAAAACCAGAAAAACGGCCAGCCTACTCATGAGAAACTCTCCAGACACAAAGCAGAACGCTTTAAAAGAGATCAACGTCGTCTATGCCTTCAAATGCCCTCTTTTGGACTGTAAGGCTAAAAAAAAACAGTATATAGGCAAGACAACAACATCTCTTTCCAGGCGTTTAACGATGCATAAGCAACAGGGCTCCATTAAGGAACATATAATCTCTTCCCACAAACAAACCATCACCAGAGAAATCCTAGCAAACAACACAGAAATCATCGATAGATACAGCGATAGCAGACGGCTGGACGTCTGCGAGGCACTACACACCAAGAAGTCAACACCAGCAATCAACAGCCAATTAATGCACAACTATATTCTACCCACTTCAAGACTCCGCTCCAATATAGAAGCATCAAGAAATATGGACCAATAGGCTTTCTACAATTACTTCCATTCAATACCCATTGTTTCGTGTTCTGTCTTGTGTTTGAATTTATTACCCATTCAATACCCATTGTTTCGTGTTCTGTCTTGTGTTGGAATTTAATACCCATTGAATACCCATTGTTGAAAGTTCGTTTTTCACCTCATCCATCTCACCCAAATGTAGATATAAACCTCGAAGATGTGTAAAGTTCTATTCAGTTTCAGTTGTGTGTTTGTAAACTAAAGTCTTTGAAAATGTAATAAGTTTTACGAAACGCATTCAAGTGTCGCGTCAGACTAGAAATAAAAATGAATTTTGGAGAATTGATCTTTGAATTACCATCAACAGTGAAAAGAAATGTAAGAAAGATAGAGAAAATTCGTGTTAGAATTATTAATCTTACTTTTTCGGTCATATTTAATAATAATAATAATAATAATAAATATATATATATATGTCGTACCTAATAGCCAGAACGCACTTCTCAGCCTACTATTCAAGGCCCGATTTGCCTAATAAGCCAAGTTTTCATGAATTAATGTTTTTTCGTCTACCTAACCTACCTAACCTAACCTAACCTAGCTTTTTTTGGCTACCTAACCTAACCTTACCTATAAATATAGGTTAGGTTAGGTTAGGTAGGGTTGGTTAGGTTCGGTCATATATCTACGTTAATTTTAACTCCAATAACATAAAATTGACCTCATACATAGAGAAAAGGGTTGCTTTATCATTTCATAAGAAAAAAAATATAGTAAATATATTAATTCAGGAAAACTTGGCTTATTAGGCAAATCGGGCCTTGAATAGTAGGCTGAGAAGTGAGTTCTGGCTACTAGGTACGACATATATATATATATATATATATATATATATATATATATATATATATACTGTGACGGTAAAGCGGTGGTGTTCGGCTGTTTCAAAAGCTAGGGGCAGGGCCTCGTCACATAATCAAAAAAAAAAGAGAAAAGTTGGTCCTTTCGTCTGTGGTAAGGTAATGGGAAGACACACAAAACACAAGTATATAAACAATGAAATTTTAATTACTCTAGAAAAACAAGACATGAATAAAGGTATTCACATAAAAATATGCAAGATAAGTCAACAAACAAAATAATATGAATAATCACTGGCAAATGAAAAGTTACGTTAAGAGAAGTAAGTTACAGTGATAGCAAAATAAAATATAAGTGGTGCTGGAATACTGGCTTCGAGCTGCCACCTCCCTTAGTACACGAAAGCCAAGGCTTAGTCTACCAGCGAAAGATGTCAACTGCTTGGAGCACTGAGATATTCTGACGAGACTGTCGTACGGCAGCCCAGACGTCGACTTGTGGTGGAGGCGGAGGGCAGGGGCGACGAGTCACCAGCCAATCAGCAACCGGCAGGCAGAGGATGAGCTGGTGGTTAGCTGGTTACAGCGGTGGTAGCAGGTGTCACGTTGTGCTGGGTACGATTTGCTCTCTGGGCAAAACGTTTGGCGATACTTGGTGAACGTATTTTGTATATAGTCTCTTGTGTATTGACGTACTTATGTAGGGAAGAGCAGGCTCAATCTCTCTTGAAAGAGATTATCGTCACAATACGTACATATATACGTATATATATATATACATACATATATATATATATATATATATATATATATATATATATATATATATATATATATATATATATATATATATATATATATGTCGTACCTAGTAGCCAGAACGACCTTCTCAGCCTACTATGCAAGGCCCAATTTGCCTAATAAGCCAAGTTTTCATGAATTAATGTTTTTTCGACGACCTAACCTACCTAACCTGACCTAACCTACCTTTTTCGGTTACCTAACCCAACCTAACCTATAAAGATAGGTTAGGTTAGGTTAGGTAGGGTTGGTTAGGTTCGGTCATATATCTACGTTAATTTTAACTACAATAAAACAAAATTGACCTCATACATAATGAAATGGGTAGCTTTATCATTTCATAAGAAAAAAATTAGAGAAAATATTTAAATTCAGGAAAACTTGGCTTATTAGGCAAATCGGGCCTTGCATAGTAGGCTGAGAAGTGCGTTCTGGCTACTAGGTACGACATATATGTTTTGCTTTTCTAACATAATTAAAATCTCATTGTTAAATTTACTTGTGTTTTGTGTGTCTTCCCATTACCTTACCACAGACGAAGTTCCAGATTTTCTCTTTTTGTTTTTATATGTGACGAGGCCATACCCCTAGCTTTTGAAACAGCCGAACACCAACGCGTTACCGTCAAAATATATATATGGTATATATAACACTCCACTTATACCTGTCTGGGCAGTCGCTGTTGGCATTTAGGCACATTCCTATGTTCGTTTCCTTAGTGTAGACTGCAGTGTGGAAACCTCCGCTCTTTTCCATGACTGTTACATCTAGAAAGGGCAGCTTCCCATCCTTTTCCATCTCGTAAGTGAAACGCAGCACGGAACTCTGCTCAAATGCCTCCTTCAGCTCCTGCAGATGTCTGACATCAGGTACCTGTGTAAAAATGTCGTCAACATACCTGCAGTATATGGCCGGTTTCAAGTTATATATATATATATATATATATATATATATATATATATATATATATATATATATATATTGAACTTGAAACCGGAATATATATATATATATATATATATATATATATATATATATATATATATATATATATATATATATATATATATATATATATATATATATATATATATATATATATATTCCGGTTTCAAGTTCAATATATATATATATATATATATATATATATATATTCCGGTTTCAAGTTCAATATATATATATATATATATATATATATATATATATATATATATATATATATATATATATATATATATATATATATATTGAAGTAGTAGGCTGAGAAGTGCCTTCTGGCTGGCTATATATATATATATATATATATATATATATATATATATATATATATATATATATATATATATATATATATATATATATGTATATATATATATATATATATATATATATATATATATATATATATATATATATATATATATATTGAACTTGAAACCGGCCATATACTGCAGGTATGTTGACGACATTTTTACACAGGTACCTGATGCCAGACATCTGCAGGAGCTGAAGGAGGCATTTGAGCAGAGTTCCGTGCTGTGTTTCACTTACGAGATGGAAAAGGATGGGAAGCTGCCCTTTCTAGATGTAACAGTCATGGAAAAGAGCGGAGGTTTCCACACTGCAGTCTACACTAAGGAAACGAGCATAGGAATGTGCCTAAATGCCAACAGCGACTGCCCAGACAGGTATAAGAGGAGTGTTATATATACCATATATATATTGTGACGGTAACGCGTTGGTGTTCGGCTGTTTCAAAAGCTAGGGGTATGGCCTCGTCACATATAAAAACAAAAAGAGAAAATCTGGAACTTCGTCTGTGGTAAGGTAATGGGAAGACACACAAAACACAAGTAAATTTAACAATGAGATTTTAATTACGTTTGAAAAGCAAAACATGAATAAAATGGACATACAAATTGGATCATAAAATCAATCATTCAAAATAATAAGAATAATCAAATGACAAAATGAAAAGTTACGTTAAGACAAGTGTGTAATAACAAGTGTATAATAAACAATGTAAATATTGGTGCAGGAATATTGGCTTTAAGCTGCCACCTCTCTTAGTACACGTAAGCCAGAGCTTAGTCTACCAACGAGACGTGTTAACTTGTTGAAAGCACTGGATATTCTGAGGTCTGTAGGTCGTGCGGCCCCAGACATCAGGTAGTGTGGCGGGTGGAGGGCAGGTGCAACTAGACACGCAGCCAATCAGCGATGAGCAGGCGACGGACAGGTAGTTCGGTGATTCGAGTGGCGGAGGGGGGGAGCAGGTGTTCCTGGTGCTATATACGTTTGCTCTCTGGCAAACCTTGGAGTTGTATTTGTTGGATATTTCTTCCATTTTAGTTGTATATAGCGACGAACTTCGGAGGGAAGAGCAGGCTCAATCTCTTGAAGGAGATTAACGTCACAAAATATATATATATATATATATATATATATATATATATATATATATATATATGTCGTACCTAGTAGCCAGAACGCACTTATCAGCCTACAATGCAAGGCCCGATTTGCCTAATAAGCCAAGTTTTCATGAATTAATATGTTTTCTCTAGTTTTTTTCTTACGAAATGATAAAGCTACCCATTTCATTATGTATGAGGTCAATTTTTTTTTAATGGAGTTAAAATTAACGTAGATATATGACCGAACCTAACCAACCCTACCTAACCTAACCTAACCTATCTTCATAGGTTAGGTTCGGTTAGGTAGCAGAAAAAGTTAGGTTAGGTTAGGTTAGGTAGGTTAGGTAGTCGAAAAAACATTAATTCATGAAAACTTGGCTTATTAGGCAAATCGGGCCTTGAATAGTAGGCTGATAAGTACGTTCTGGCTATTAGGTACGACATATATATATATATATATATATATATATATATATATATATATATATATATATATATATATATATATATATATATATAACTGAAAACTCACACCCCAGAAGTGACTCGAACCCATACTCCCACAACTGGTATGTACAGGGACGCCTTAATCCGCTTGACCATCACGACCGGACATAAGGAAGTGATACCCGAGGCTATATGAACCACTTCCCCGCCGGCACTCGGATGGTAATCTTGGGCATAGCATTTTATCAAATCACCTCATTCTATCACCTTTATTCTCATCACCTCACCTATATATATATATATATATATATATATATATATATATATATATATATATGTCGTACCTAGTAGCCAGAACGCACTTCTAAGCCTACTATGCAAGTCCCGATTTGCCTAATAAGCCAAGTTTTCATGAATTAATGTTTTTTCGACTACCTAACCTACCTAACCCAACCTAACCTAACTTTTTCGGCTACCTAACCGAACCTAACCTATAAAGATAGGTTAGGTTAGGTTAGGTAGGGTTGGTTAGGTTCGGTCATATATCTACGTTAATTTTAACTCCAATAAAAAAAAATGACCTCATATATAATGAAATGGGTAGCTTTATCATTTCATAAGAAAAAAAATTGAGAAAATATATTAATTCAGAAAAACTTGGCTTATTAGGCAAATCGGGCCTTGCATAGTAGGCTGAGAAGTGCGTTCTGGCTACTAGGTACGACATATATATATATATATATATATACATATATATATGTATATATATATATGTCGTACCTAATAGCCAGAACGCACTTCTCAGCCTACTATTTAAGGCCTGATTTGCCTAATAAGCCAAGTTTTCATGAATTAATGTTTTTTCGTCTACCTAACCTACCTAACCTAACCTAACCTAGCTTTTTTTGGCTACCTAACCTAACCTTACCTATAAATATAGGTTAGGTTAGGTTAGGTAGGGTTGGTTAGGTTCGGTCATATATCTACGTTAATTTTAACTCCAATAAAAAAAAAATTGACCTCATACATAGAGAAAAGGGTAGCTTTATCATTTCATAAGAAAAAAATTATAGTAAATATATTAATTCAGGAAAACTTGGCTTATTAGGCAAATCGGGCCTTGAATAGTAGGCTGAGAAGTGAGTTCTGGCTACTAGGTACGACATATATATATACATACATACATATATATATATATATATATATATATATATATATATATATATATATATATATATATATATATATATATATATATATATAGCCAGCCAGAAGGCACTTCTCAGCCTACTATGCAAGGCCCGATTTGCCTAATAAGCCAAGTTTTCCTGAATTAATATATTTTCTCTAATTTTTTTCTTATGAAATGATAAAGCTACCCATTTCATTATGTATGAGGTCAATTTTGTTTTATTGTAGTTAAAATTAACGTAGATATATGACCGAACCTAACCAACCCTACCTAACCTAACCTAACCTATCTTTATAGGTTAGGTTATGTTAGGTAGCCGAAAAAGGTAGGTTAGGTTAGGTTAGGTAGGTTAGGTAGTCGATAAAACATTAATTCATGAAAACTTGGCTTATTAGGGAAATCGGGCCTTGCATAGTAGGCTGAGAAGTGCGTTCTGGCTACCCAGACAGCCAGGAGCTTGTTCACATTTGTGTTGTTCATACATAGCCTTCCCGGTTGGTTCCCTTCTATTGATAATTACTTACTTATTTACTTACTTTCTTGTGTTGTTCATGTGGCCCCACAAAGTGCGGTTCTTATGTTTCTTTTCACTGTTGATGGTAATTGAAAAATCAAGTCTCCAAATTCATTTTTATTTCTAGTCTGACGCGACACTTGAGCGCGTTTCGTAAAACTTATTACATTTTCAAAGACTTTAGTTTACACACACACACACAACTGAACTATAACTGAATGGAGCTTAAACATCTTCGATTTTTTATACCTGCATATGGGTGAGGTGATATGTTACAACAGTTTTGGATGAGGTGAAAACAAACTTTCAACACAAGACAGAACACGAAATAATGGGTATTGAAGGTAAGAATGAAAGTAATTGCAGAGGGCCTATTGGCCCATATTTCTTGATGCTTCTATATTGGAGCGGAGTCTTGAAGTGGGTAGAATATAGTTGTGCATTAATTGGCTGTTGATTGCTGGTGTTGACTTCTTGATGTGTAGTGCCTCGCAGATGTCAAGACGCCTGCTATCACTGTATCTATCGATGATTTCTGTGTTGTTTCTAAGATTTCTCTGGTGATGGTTTGGTTGTTGGAAGAGATTATATGTTCCTTAATGGAGCCCTGTTGCTTATGCATCGTTAAACGCCTGGAAAGAGATGTTGTTGTCTTGCCTATATACTGAGTTTTTTGAGGCTTACAGTCCCCAAAAGGGCATTTGAAGGCATAGACCACGTTGGTCTCTTTTAAAGCGTTCTGCTTTGTGTCTGGAGAGTTTCTCATGAGCAGGCTGGCCGTTTTTTGGTTTTATAGTAAATCGTCAGTTGTATCTTCTGATTTTTGTCTGTAGGGATAACGTTTCTATTAACAATATCTTTTAGGACCCTTTCCTCCGTTTTATTCTAGGGTATTTAACTCCCAGACAACCCATCCTTTTCCAGGCAATGGTACAGTGAGGGATCATTTACGTTTTCTATCAAGCCCTGTTATATATATGGGAGAACACGTAGTCCATACTTAATGCACACACTTGCTTAAACACGCAAGTTTGAAGTATAGAAACTTTAGACACACACACCTACCAGGGGACTTGAACCCTGGCCATCAAGATGGCAAGTACGCACTTATACCCACTTCAGTATACTCAGAGCCCTTAAAAAGGTGGGAATTCTGGGGTATTTAACTCCCAAACAATCCATCCTCTCCCAGATAATGGTACAGTGAGGAATCATTGACGTTTTCCAGCAAGCCCTGTTATATATGGGAGAACACGTAGTCCATGCTTAATGCACACACTTGCTTAAACACACAAGTTTGAAGAATAGAAACTTTAGACACACACCCACCCACCAGGGGAATTGAACTCTGGCCATCAAGATGGCAAGTACACACTTATACTCACTACACCATCCTCAGAGTCCTTAAAAAGGTGGGAATTCTGGGGCCATCATAGCCGTTAGGGAAATCGAACCTTGCATACTAGGCCAAGTAATGGGTTTCTTGTATTTATTTATTTATTCGAGAAAGTGGATGCAGACACAATGTTGCTCAAGGTTATCTATTATGTATCTCAATACAATAAAAAACAAACAATTGAGGCTTAAGCTGGAATATCCAAAAACACTGCTGGAGTATGTATGAAAAAGTGTTGTGTAGTACCTGTAACTGTATATCAGATTTGTATGGAATCCTTACAGCGGGGCCTCAGAGGGAACATTCATAACGGGCTGGTGGAGTTGTTGCAGGTGTTGCAGTAGCGGGTGCAGTATTGATATATTTAGTAACTAGTTGCGGCAGGTGTTCCGAAGGCCAGATGTTTACTCGTCCTCAGTCCTTGCCTGGCCTCAGAGGGAGGGAGGTCACCTTCAGAGTCTCGGTCTCAGTTTACCTGTATTCTTAATCATCATCAAGTAAGTTACTGCTAAAAAATTTTTTAATTATATACATTATATATATATATATATATATATATATATATATATATATATATATATATATACATATATATCTATATATATATATATATATATATATATATATATATATATATATATATATATAGTATATATATATATATATATATATATATATATACATATATATACATATATATTTATATATATATATATATATATATACATATATATATATATATATATATACATATATATATATATATACATAGTATATACATATATATATATATATATATATACATATATATATACAGATATATATATATATATATATCTATATATATATATATATCTATATATATATATATATATATATATATATATATATATATATATATATATATATATATATATATATATATATATATATATATGTCGTACCTAATAGCCAGAACGCACTTCTCAGCCTACTATTCAAGGCCCGATTTGCCTAATAAGCCAAGTTTTCATGAATTAATGTTTTTTCGTCTACCTAACCTACCTAACCTAACCTAACCTAGCTTTTTTTGGCTACCTAACCTAACCTTACCTATAAATATAGGTTAGGTTTGGTTAGGTAGGGTTGGTTAGGTTCGGTCATATATCTACGTTAATTTTAACTCCAATAAAAAAAAATTGACCTCATACATAGAGAAAAGGGTTGCTTTATCATTTCATAAGAAAAAAATTATAGTAAATATATTAATTCAGGAAAACTTGGCTTATTAGGCAAATCGGGCCTTGAATAGTAGGCTGAGAAGTGAGTTCTGGCTACTAGGTACGACATATATATATATATATATATATATATATATATATATATATATATATATATCTGGACCATTGTGAGTATCGTGTTGAGAGCACCACACCCAGTGAGCCAGGTCACATTCACCAGTGTTTAGTGACAAAAGGAAATTATCCAAGTGTTATGTGCCACATCAACCCTCCCCCCCACCCCCTGAGTGTAGTGCCTCCCCCCACCCCCTGAGTGTAGTGCCTCCCCCCACCCACTGAGTGTAGTGCCTCCCCCCTAGTGAGTGTAGTGTCTCCCGCTCGCCCGCTCCACTTGTGTAGTGTCTCAACTCCGTGAGGTGCAGTGTCTTCCGCTCCCCCGCCCCCACCTCCTACGATCAGGTGGTCGCGCCTTCCCCTCCCCGGCCCCCCTCCCAGACCGGGCCAGCGCAGCCTCCCAACCCCCACCCACCACCTCCACGAGCCCACCCACCCCAGACATCTGCCCAGACATGACGCATAGTATAGGGGACAACCTCGTCCCCCCCCAGCCAGGAGGGAGAGACAAATACTCCAGTGCAAGGTGACATTCACTTTACCTAAGGGGATGGCAGAAGAAGCCGCTACCAGCCAGCTCACCCCTCCCAAAGCCAATCAAAGGAGAGGCACATGCAGTGTTTGTGGGAGCAACATCAGCATCAACTCGGTCTCCAGAGTCATACGCCAGCATGGTGACTGTCCTGGGTCCGGGAGGCCTCCCGTGGGAGGAGGCAGCACTCAGGAGCCTGTTGCACCAGTACAAATCGCAACAGATTACATTGCAACAGACGACCTGTTAGAGGCAATTAAAGCAACGTCAACCAGGTCACTCACCCACATCCCAAAGGCCTCTCGCCCATTTGCTGCCGGGAAATACACGGACCTCATCGCAAAAGTCAACAGAGGGTCAAATAACCTTGATGTACCTGATACCATCAAAGCCTGGCACAATCTGATACTTTTTGGCAATGCATGCTTAGGTGTACCAGACAGTAGGCAAGACACTGGCCTCATCCGTCAATAAAGCAATTATGGATTTTCCTAGGGCTGACAACCTAGTCCGCCTCCCCAAACACACCAAACACCGCCGAGGCAGACCAAGTACGACAATCAGCGACAACAGAAAATTAGGTACCCAAGTCAGCAAGAAAATTGAAGAGGGCAATACAGTCGGGGCACTCAGGTTGATCACAAGTGAGGACAAAATTTTGCCCAGGGATGAAACCACAGCCCAAGCACTGAGAGAAAAACACCCCCTCAGGGCCGTAGGTGGACCTCCCCCACAGGTCAGGCTCGCCCCTAACCAGGAACCTCTCGTCCTCCGGGAGTCAGAGGTTTATAAAGCTATCGTTTCATTTCCCCCGGGCTCCTCAGGAGGCTACACAGGGGTAAGACCTCAACATGTGAAGGAAATGGTGAACCCTGTTCTTGGCCCAGCTGCAGAAGCGCTCCTGACAGAAATCACAACGTTTGTCAACAACTGCCTCGCCGGGTTAATCCCTGATGAAATCAAACCATTCTTCTTTGGTGCATCCCTATGTGCCCTTAAAAAGAAGGGGGGAGGGATCAGACCCATTGCCGTTGGTAATACCCTTCGCCGCCTAGTTGCAAGGGCTGCTGTCAGAAGTATCCGAATGGAAGCAGCCACCATGCTGCAACCCAACCAGCTGGGGTTTGGAGTCCCCCCAAGGCTGTGAAGCAGCGGCTCATGCTGCACGAGCCTACATTAGCTCTCTTACTGAAGACCAGGCAGTAGTAAAATTAGATTTTAAAAACGCTTTCAACTCGGTCAAAAGGGAAGCAATCCTCACTGCAGTCCAGGAACATTGCCCAAGCATTCTCCCGTTTGTGTCAGCAGGCCACAGCAAAGACTCAACCCTCCTGTTTGGCAAACATGAAGTCACCTCAGCAGAGGGAATTCAACAGGGTGACCCACTTGCACCGTTCCTCTTTTGCATAGCGGTTCGAGAAATTACAACCAGACTGTCCAGCGAGCTCAACATCTGGTTTCTGGATGATGGCACTCTGGCAGGCACACAAGATTCCCTGCTAGAAGACCTACAGCTGGTGAAGACACGGGGGGAGTCCATGGGTCTCGTTCTTAACCCCTCCAAGTGCGAAATTATTGCATCCAGTGAAGTAATCATTAGAGCAGTGAAATCAGTTCTACCAGAAGCCTCAGTCGTTAAACCTACCGACAGCACACTACTCGGAGCACCTCTGGGCCACAATGCTATTGCTGCGGTCCTTGACGAAAAGTTTAGAGACCTAAAGAGGATGGAAGAGAGAATTGGGGACTTGGACTCCCACGATGCCCTCTACCTTCTCACAAAGTGCCTTACCTTGCCCAGGCTAACATACTTCTTAAGGTGTGCACCAACTTTTGGCAACCCACTTCTAAATCAATATGATGAGCTCCTCAGGTCAATATTCAGGAAGGCGCTCAACCTAGATTTAGATGACAGTCAGTGGGACCAAGCAACACTACCAGTGAGATTTGGAGGGATAGGCATACGAAAGGCAACTGAGGTAGCACTTCCAGCATTCTTATCCTCATGTACAGCAGCCAACGAATTGGTAGGGCAGATCCTACCAGAGCGTATGAGAGAGACAGCGGGAACTCATGATCAAACGTTCATCGAAGCAGCCAGACAATGGGACACCATTGCACACCCTCAACCCCGACCACAAGTCCCAAAAGACCACAAGCAGGCCCACTGGGATAGCCCCATAATGGAAAAGACTGTCACAGCAATGATTGACAACGCTGATGCTGAAAACAAAGCCCGCCTCCTAGCGGTAACAGCACCCCACGCCGGGGATTTCTTATTTGCTGTGCCCAATGCAGCCCTGGGAACTCGCCTCAGTCATGACGCTCTCCGCATTGGAGTTGCCCTTCGCCTTGCCGCCCCCATCCTCACCGAACATAGGTGCATCTGCGGAACTGCGATGGCAGACCAATATGGTCGTCATGGTCTGGTATGTCGTAAATCACAGGGTAAAATTTCAAGACATGAAGAAGTCAACGACATCATCAAGAGGAGCCTCGCCACAGCCCGTTGCCCGGCACAAAGAGAACCACACTTATCCAGACCTGACGACCCTCAGAAGCGCCCTGATGGGGTCACCTTGCTACCTTGGAAGGATGGTAAGCAAGTGGTATGGGACTACACGTGCGCTGCCACACTGGCCAGTACCTACCTCCACAACAGCACACGTGAAAGCGGTGGTGCTGCTTCTTTCTGGGAATCGCAGAAAATTATTAAATACAGAGGTCTAGCACACTGCTACAGCTTTGTTCCGATCGGCTCGGAGACCCTCGGTTCGTGGGGAAAATGTGCATTGAAGTTCCTGAAGGAATTGGGGGACAAATTGATCAGCGCTACAAAAGACCAGAGAGCAAAAAGTTTCTTGTTCTAGCGCCTCAGTGTTGCGATTCAGAGGGGAAATGCCTGTTGCGTCTTGGGCACTAGTCCAACTTCAGAGGAATTCGAAGAAGTGTTTGACTTGCAACAATGATCGAACCCGTCTGTGACATTCATCAATGTTTCCCATTGTTGTGTTTTTCAAGAGATCCATAACCTTTAAGCACCTTTTTGCATTATTATTTTGGTATCAACCCATGTATATCTTGTAACCATCAAATGCATAATAAAGCACAAAAAATAAAAAAGGAAGGGGGTGGTAGGAGAAAAGCACACAGAAACTGTATTGGAGGGGATCTAAACATTCCCTCTAATGCGTTATGCGTGGTTTCCTCCGAGGCTATGGGTCCCCCTTCTTCCAGCTAGAGGTGGTACTCCCTTCCATTGTATATATATATATATATAGATATATATATATATATATATATATATATATATATATATATATATATATATATATATATATATATATATATCTATATATATATATATATATATATATATATATATATATATATATATATATATATATATATATATATATATATATATATATATATATATATATATATATATACCCAAGGGGGGACAACCTAGTTCGCCTGCCTCTCCGAGCAAAACACACCCACCGCAGAAATGGTAACAACAACATACCGGAAACGTACAAAAACAGAGCACAAATCACCAAGAAAATTGAAGAGGGAAATACCGCAAGTGCTATTAGAGTCCTCACCAGTGACGAGAAAATTGCTCCTCGAAACTCAGCCACAGCACGGGCCCTGCAAAGCAAGCACCCACCCAGAGCCCCTCAAGGCGACAACATCGTTCCGCCATCAGCCGACACCATTTCAGACCCATTAACCGTTGGTGAATCTGAGGTCTACAAAGCAGCCCTTTCTTTTCCACCTGGGTCAGCAGGCGGCTTTACAGGGTTAAAACCTCAACATATCAAGCAAATGTTAAATCCTGCGGTTGGTGATGCTGCACAAGATCTTCTTATGGAACTCACAAGGTTCGTCAACATGTGTCTGGCTGGTGAGATACCTAAGGCCATCAGGCCTCTCTCTTTTGGTGCCTCCCTCTGTGCTCTCAAAAAGAAGGACGAAGGAATCAGGCCAATTGCTGTTGGCAACACTCTCCGACGCCTGATTGCCAAGGCTGCTACGAGGGGTGTCAGCCAGCAAGCGGCTGAATTGCTGAAACCAATCCAGCTAGGATTTGGAATCCCCCAAGGCTGTGAAGCGGCTGCCCATGCAGCACGAGCATACATCACCAACATTTCTGATTAAAAGGCCCTGCTCAAACTGGACTTTAAGAATGCCTTCAACATGGTAAGAAGAGATGCAGTACTTTGTGGCGTACATCACCATTTCCGCCCCCTCTACCCGTTCATACTATCGTGCTACAGTGGCGAGTCAAAACTGCTCTCTGGTGAACATGAAATCAGATCATGTGAAGGTGTTCAGCAAGGTGATCCTCTTGCTCCCCTTCTTTTCTGCTTAGTCTTAAAAGAAATCACCGAAAGCTTGTCCAGCGAGTTCAACATCTGGTTTTTGGATGATGGCACTATAGCTGGCACCGTAGACCACCTCTTGTCAGATATCAGGAAAATAAGGGAGCAAGAAGTAAGCCTGGGTCTCGTCCTGAACCCTTCCAAGTGTGAAGTAGTCTCCTCCAACCCAGACATCGTAGCTAGAATAAGGTCTGCCTTGCCTGGAGCCCATGTCATTAGGGCCGAGAACAGCACCCTCCATGGAGCTCCCCTCGGGTCTAACGCCATTGAGGAGATCCTCGACAAGAAAATCGCAGACCTTAGGAGGATGGAAGACAGAATAGGTGACATCGATGCCCACGATGCTTTTTATCTCCTCACCAAATGCCTATCCCGTCCGAGGCTAACCAACTTTCTGAGGTGCGCCCCATCTTACGACAACCCAAAGCTTGACGAGTATGACCTCTTACTGAAGACCATGCTGGACAAAGTTGTTAACCTCTCCCTCAACGAATGCCAGTGGAAACAAGCCACTCTTCCTGTCAGGCTCGGTGGCTTGGGTGTCCGCACCGCCATCTGAGGAGCTGGAGGAACTCGACAACCTATAATAACCATCTTTGTAACCCATATGTAACTCCTTTTTTGTAACAAAGTTCAAATAAAGTAAATATATATGTGTACATACAAAAGAATGGGGGTGGTAGGAGAAGATAATATTAGTGTTCAGTGAGAAACCACAAGGTCTCCTCTGAATACTTTTTATTTTCTTCTCCGAGGCTATGGGTCCCCACATTGGCACCAGAGGTGGTACCCTCACAAACTTTAAAAAAAAAAAAAAAAAATATATATATATATATATATATGTCGTACCTAATAGCCAGAACGCACTTCTCAGCCTACTATTCAAGGCCCGATTTGCCTAATAAGCCAAGTTTTCATGAATTAATGTTTTTTCGTCTACCTAACCTACCTAACCTAACCTAACCTAGCTTTTTTTGGCTACCTAACCTAACCTTACCTATAAATATAGGTTAGGTTAGGTTAGGTAGGGTTGGTTAGGTTCGGTCATATATCTACGTTAATTTTAACTCCAATAAAAAAAAATTGACCTCATACATAGAGAAAAGGGTTGCTTTATCATTTCATAAGAAAAAAATTATAGTAAATATATTAATTCAGGAAAACTTGGCTTATTAGGCAAATCGGGCCTTGAATAGTAGGCTGAGAAGTGAGTTCTGGCTACTAGGTACGACATATATATATATATATATATATATATATATATATATATATATATATATATATATATATATTTTAAATAAAACATGAATGAGTACCACCTCTAGCTGGAAGAAGGGGGACCCATAGCCTCGGAGGAAACCACGCATAACGCATTAGAGGGAATGTTTAGATCCCCTCCAATACAGTTTCTGTGTGCTTTTCTCCTACCACCCCCTTCCTTTTTTATTTTTTGTGCTTTATTATGCATTTGATGGTTACAAGATATACATGGGTTGATACAAAAATAATAATGCAAAAAGGTGCTTAAAGGTTATGGATCTCTTGAAAAACACAACAATGGGAAACATTGATGAATGTCACAGACGGATTCGATCATTGTTGCAAGTCAAACACTTCTTCGAATTCCTCTGAAGTTGGACTAGTGCCCAAGACCCAACAGGCATTTCCCCTCTGAATCGCAACACTGAGGAGCTGGAACAAGAAACTTTTTGCTCTCTGGTCTTTTGTAGCGCTGATCAATTTGTCCCCCAATTCCTTCAGGAACTTCAATGCACATTTTCCACACGAACCGAGGGTCTGCGAGCCGATCGGAACAAAGCTGTAGCAGTGTGCTAGACCTCTGTATTTAATAATTTTCTGCAATTCCCTGAAGGAAGCAGCATATATATATATATATATATATATATATATATATATATATATATATATATATATATATATATATATATATATATATATATATATATATATATATATATATATATATATATGTCGTACCTAGTAGCCAGAACGCACTTCTTAGCCTACTATGCAAGGTCCAGTTTGCCTAATAAGCCAAGTTTTCATGAATTAATTGTTTTTCGACAACCTAACCTACCTAACCTAACTTTTTCGGCTACCTAACCTAACCTAACCTATAAAGATAGGTTAGGTTAGGTTTGGTTGGGTTGGTTATTTTCTGTCATATATCTACGTTAATTTTAACTCCAATCAAAAAAAATTAACCACATACATAATGAAATGGGTAGCTTTATCATTTCATAAGAAAAAAAATAGAGAAAATATATTAATTCGGGAAAACTTGGCTTATTAGGCAAATCGGGCTTTGCATAGTAGGCTGAGAAGTGCGTTCTGGCTACTAGGTACGACATATATATATATATAGTTATATATATATATATAGTTATATATATATATATATATATATATATATATATATATATATATATATATATATATATATATATATATATACATATATATATATATATATATATTTATATATATATATATATATATATATATTTATATATATATATATATATATATATATATATATATATATATATATATATATATATATATATATATATATATATATATATGCAATTGACGATCACAAAACACTGATCATTTTATGCGGAAATTCCACAGAGAAATATGAAATGAGGTGAACGTTACGGCTTTGTTAAGCCTTTGTCAACACCAGTCTGGTGTTGACAAAGCCTTTAACAAAGCCGAAACGTTCACCTCATTTCATATTTCTCTGTGGATTTTCCGCATATATATATATATATATATATATATATATATATATATATATATATATATATATATATATATATATATATATATATATATTATTAAATATGACCGAAAAAGTATGATTAATAATTCTAACACGAATTTTCTATCTTACGTTTCTTTTCACTGTTGATGGTAATTCAAAGATCAATTCTCCAAAATTCATTTTTATTCATCTGCAGTCTACACTAAGGAAACAAACATAGGAATGTGCCTGAATGCCAACAGTGACTGGCCGGACAGGTACAAGAGGAGTGTTGTTAACGCTTATGTCGACCGTGCCCTCAGCCACAGCTCAGAATGGAAGCAAGTCGACGAAGAACTCTGTAGGGTAAGGCAGGTTCTAGTCAACAACGGCTTCTCCAATGGTTTCGTGGAAGACATCATAAGAAGGAAAGTGAAACGCCATGCAACCTCTGAAGAGACAACTAACACAACACCTATACCCCTATTAGACTATTTTACTGTAACTTCTTTTCCACAGCCCATAAAACGGAGGAAAGGGTCCTGAAAGATATTGTCAGTAGAAACGTTATCCCTACAGACAAAAATCAGAAGATACAACTGACGATTTACTATAAAACTAGAAAAACGGCCAGCCTACTCATGAGAAACTCTCCAGACACAAAGCAGAACGCTTTAAAAGAGACCAACGTCGTCTATGCCTTCAAATGCCCTCTTGGGGACTGTAAGCCTAAAAAAAAACAGCATATAGGCAAGACAACAACATCTCTTTCCAGGCGATTAACGATGCATAAGCAACAGGGCTCCATTAAGGAACATATAATCTCTTCCCACAAACAAACCATCACCAGAGAAATCTTACCAAACAACACAGAAATCATCGATAGATACAGCGATAGCAGGCGGCTTGACGTCTGCGAGGCACTACACATCAAGAAGTCAACATCAGCAATCAACAGCCAATTAATGCACAACTATATTCTACCCACTTCAAGACTCCGCTCCAATATAGAAGCATCAAGAAATATGGACCAATAGGCTTTCTACAATTACTTCCATTCTATACCCATTGTTTCGTATTTGAATTTAATACCCTTTCAATACCCATTGTTTCGTGTTCTGTCTTGTGTTGGAATTTAATACCCATTGTTGAAAGTTCGTTTTTCACCTCATCCACCTCACCCAAATGTAGATATAAACCTCGAAGATGTGAAAGCTCTATTCAGTTTCAGTTGTGTGTTTGTAAACTAAAGTCTTTGAAAATGTAATAAGTTTTACGAAACGCGCTCAGGTGTCGCGTCAGACTAGAAATAAAAATGAATTTTGGAGAATTGATCTTTGAATTACCATCAACAGTGAAAAGAAATGTAAGAAAGATAGAGAAAATTCGTGTTAGAATTATTAATCTAACTTTTTCGGTCATATTTAATAATATATATATATATATATATATATATATATATATATATATATATATATATATATATATATATATATATATATATATATATATATATATATAAATATATATATATATATATATATATATATATATATATATATATATATATATATATATATATATATATATATAACTGAAAACTCACAACTCATATTGTCCAACTCATATTGTCACTGAAAACTCATATTGTCCTGGGGACCATTCAGGCTTGTTCGCATATATATATATATATATATATATATATATATATATATATATATATATATATATATATATATATATATATATATATATATATATATATATATATATATATATAGGGGTACCACCTCTGGTGCAATTGTAGGGACCCATAGCCTCGGAGAAGAAAATAAAGAGTACTCAGAGAAGACCTTGTGGATCCTCACTGAACACTTTGATATTTTCTTCTCCTACCACCCCTATTCTTTTGTTAAGTGTGTATATTTATCTAACTTTATTTGAAAATGTCATTACACAAAAAAAGTTACAATATTGATTACATACAGGGTACAAGGCTGCTTGTCACAAGTTGAATAGCTCCTCCAGCTCCTCAGATGGCGGGCAGGAACCATGGATGCAGTGAGCATTTCCTCTCTGGATTGCCACACTAAGGCGCTGAAAAAGAAAACTGGCAGCTCTGGGGTCTCTAGTTGTTTCGATTAGCTTAGACCCCAACTCCTTTAAAAAGCTAGCAGCACTTTTACCCCAGGCACCAAGTGTCTCTGTGGCAATGGGGACAAAATTGTAGTGGTGCTCAAGGTCTCTGTATTTACGTGACTTGGCCGCTTCCCGGTGATTGGCAGCTCCTCCTGCTTGTGTAGCACTGAAGTCAACATAGGTATTGGCTAAAGTTGAAACGCAAGTGTAGTCCCACACCAACTGTCTACCATTCTTCCAGCAGTTCACCGTAATTCCATCTGGGCGACCGACAGGCTCATCAGAGTTGCGGGACATTAGGTAACGGGGCTCTCTCTCTGCTGGACAACCGGCTGTGGTAAGGCTTCTCTTAATAATGTCATTAACCTCGCCGTGTCTTGCATGCCATCCTCCCGTCCTTTGGCAAAGAAGGCCATGCCGTCCATATCTGTTGGCCTCTGCCTCGCCGCAAATACACCTGTATTCGGTGTGGATTGGGGCAGCTAGGCGGAGAGCCACGGCAATTCGGAGGGCCTGCGGTGTGAGACGGGTGCCGGTTGCTGACATTGGGGTTGCTAATAGGAAATCACCTGCATGGGGAGCTGCTACAGCTCTAAGCCGGGCAGTGTCATGTGGTGTCATCGCAGCTTCTAGCAAAGTTGCAGCTTCTTGGTCGGCAATGGGGCGATCCCAGCTGGATTGCTTATGGGCTTCAGAAGGCGGTGGTTGGGGTGCTGGTCCTGCGAGAGAGACCCATTTGGTTGTGCAGTCTGTGAAGCTGGGATCATGCACCCCTGCCTGTTGAACTAGGTGCTCAGGTAGGATTTCCTTCACCAGGTTGTCAGACCCCACTGAAGAGGACAGGAATGCTGGTACAGCAATTTGTGTATATATATATATATATATATATATATATATATATATATATATATATATATATATATATATATATATATATATATATATATATATATATATATATATATATATATATATATACATATGTCGTAATTAGTAGCCAGAACGCACTTCTCAGCCTAATATGCAAGGCCCAATTTGCCTAATAAGCCAAGTTTTCATGAATTAATTGTTTTTCGACTACCTAACCTAACCTAACTTTCGGCTACCTAACCTAACCTATAAAGATAGGTTAGGTTAGGTAGGGTTGGTTAGGTTCGGTCATATATCTACGTTAATTTTAACTCCAGTAAAAAAAATTGACCTCATACATAATGAAATGGGTAGCTTTATCTTTTCATAAGAAAAAATTTAGAGAAAATATAATATTTCAGGAAAACTTTGCGTATTAGGCAAATCGGGCCTTGCATAGTAGGCCGAGAAGTGCGTTCTGGCTACTAGGTACGACATATATATATATATATATATATATATATATATATATATATATATATATATATATATATATATATATATATATATATATATATATACATATATATATCCTACTATGCAAGGCCCGATCTGCCTAATAAGCCAAGTTTTCATGAATTAATTGTTTTTCGACTACCTAACCTACCTAACCTAACCTAACTTTTTCGGCTACCTAACCTAACCTAACCTATAAAGATAGGTTAGGTTAGGTTAGGTAGGGTTGGTTAGGTTCGGTCATATATCTACATTAATTTTAACTCCAATAAAAAAAATTGACCTCATACATAATGAAATAGGCAGTTTTATCATTTCATAAGAAAAAAATTAGAGAAAATATATTAATTCAGGAAAACTTGGCTTATTAGGCAAATCGGGCCTTGCATAGTAGGCCGAGAAGTGCATTCTGGCTACTAGGTACGACATATATATATATATATATATATATATATATATATATATATATATATATATATATATATATATATATATATATATATATATATATTCTGTATTTATTATTTTCAGGTTTAGGGCTTCAATCTCTCTAACTATTTTCTTAGCATCAGGGCTTAGTTGAAATAGGAGTTCTCCAAAACTCATTTTCGTACTTTAAAGGTGAAAAAAAGAAGTGGTTTACTATAGAGTGTATTACACTTATTTATTCAATTTGCACAACGTTACGAACCTCCATGGTTCATTCTCAAGTGAACAGATCTTACAATGCTGGTTGTTTTTATACCCACACTGGGTCAGGTGATAATACAATAAAGGTGAAAACATGGGGGGATACATAAGGGATAAATGTGAGGTGAAACATAGAGGTAACTGCAGAAGGCTTATTGGCCCATACGAGGCAGCTCCTATCTAAACACAAAGATTAATCCAGTGTAATTGGCCTGTTGTGTTGGACATTGTCTTCTGTGTTGGCATCGTTATGTTCTGGTCTTGTCCTTACTCTCATGGTGGGTAGAGTAAATAGTTCCGTGATTTGGGTGTTCATGGTAGGTTGTTCTATTCTTATGTGAATTGCCTCAAGAATTTGTAATCTTCTTGCATCTTGGGTTTTGTCTATTATGCAGGTATTCTTGTTCAACATTTCTCTTGTTAGAGTGATGTCATGGGCATGTCTCATGTGATTCCTAGGGGCACCGGATTGAAGATGGCATGTCAAACGCCTCGTCAGCTTGGTCGACGTCATACCTATGTACTTAGATTGAAGGTTACATCCTTCGTGGGGGCAAGTGTACATGTTTACAACGCTTGACTGCTGTAGACGGTTCTCCGTCGGCTTCGGGCTGTTTTTGATAAGGAGTTCGGAAGTCTTCTTGGTTTTGTAGAATATTATCAGGTTTATGTTTTGGTTAGGAGTAGTGCTTTTACTCCTTTACGGATTATTTCTTTCATTATTCTTTCCTCTTTTATATGTTCACTGTGCGTGGTTGATTTGTAATATAATTTTATTGGAGGTGTTGTGGTTTCTGTTCTAGGTTCTGGATTATACCAACGGTCCAAGTGTCTTCTTATAGCAGCGTTTATTTCCACTTTGCTATATCCGTTGTTCACTAATACCTGAGTTACTCTTTCAAACTCTTTACTCACGTTGCTCCATTCAGAGCAGTGGGTAAGCGCTCGACGAATATAAGCATAGAGAACACTGGCTTCGTATCTTTGGGGGCACTCACTTCTACCGTTCAGGCATAATCCTATGTTGGTGGGCTTGGTATATTCGTTGGTGCTTAAAGAGGTTCCTGTTTTTGTTATTAGTACATCCAGGAATGGCAGACTGTTATTTTCACTATTTTCATGTGTAAATCGGAGTACTGACTCTCTCTCTAGATGTCTTTTTAGGTCAATTAGTTCATCTGAGTCTTTTACTATTACGAATATGTCATCTACATAACGGCAATATACAGATGGTTTTTGTCTGCTACTGAAGACCCTGTCTTCGATGGTTCCCATATAAAAATAAGCAAATAAAACTCCTAAAGGGGAGCCCATTGCTACTCCGTCTATTTGTAAATACATGTCTCCTTGTGGACTGATGAAAGGGGCTTCCTTTGTACATGCTTCGAGAAGACTCAAGTGTGGCTCAGGTATGTCTAATTTGGGGATGCTCTCGTCTCTGTATACTCTGTCCAGTATCATTCCTATGGTTGTGTCGACGGGGACGTTGATAAATAGGGATTCAACGTCCAGGGAAGCGATGATTCCATCGGGCTGGGTAGATTTGATCAATTCTAGGAAATCTGCTGATGATTGTAGACTAAACTTACTTGGAGTGTATGGAGTTAGGAGTTCATTGAGTTTCTTTGCCAGGTGATAAGTTGGGGTTGGTATTTGGCTGATTATAGGGCGTAGTGGGTTACCTGGTTTATGCGTCTTAACATTGCCGTAGGCATATCCTAAGCCATAGTTGCCTTGAAGTTTATTGAAATGCACACTACCTTTCTTTGCGTTGATTGCTGTAATTGTTTTGTTTACTTTCCGTTTAAGGTCTTCTACGGGGTTCCTCGTGTTTCGTTGAAATTTGGTGCCATCACTAAGGATGTCGCTAATTTTGTTCATGTATTCTTGGGTAGGAATCAATACATATGCTGCTGTCTTGTCCGCTTTTCTTATTGTTACGTCTTTCAGATTTTTTAGTTGTAACTAAACTAAAATATAACCACTATATTTAGTGAAAATAGTGAAAAAAACAGTCTGCCATTCCTGGATGTACTAATAACAAAAACAGGAACCTCTTTAAGCACCAACGTATATACCAAGCCCACCAACATAGGATTATGCCTGAACGGTAGAAGTGAGTGCCCCCAAAGATACAAAGCCAGTGTTCTCTATGCTTATGTTCGTCGAGCGCTTACCCACTGCTATTAATGGAGCAACGTGAGTAGAGAGTTTGAAAGAGTAACTCAGGTATTGGTGAACAACGGATATAGCAACGCGGAAATAAACGCTGCTATAAGAAGATACTTGGACCGTTGGTATAATTCAGAACCTAGAACAGAAACCACAACACCTCCAATAAAATTATATTACAAATCAATCATGCACAGTGAACATATAAAAGAGGAAAGAATAATGAAAGAAATAATCCGTAAAGGAGTAAAAAGCACTACTCCTAACCAAAACATAAACCTGATAATATTCTACAAAACCAAGAAGACTTCCGAACTCCTTATCAAAAACAGCCCGAAGCCGACAGAGAACCCTCTACAGCAGTCAAGCGTTGTATACATGTACAACTGCCCCCACGAAGGATGTAACCTTCAATCTAAGTACATAGGTATGACGTCGACCAAGCTGACGAGGCGTTTGACATGCCATCTTCAATCCGGTGCCCCTAGGAATCACATGAGACAAGCCCATGACATCACTCTAACAAGAGAAACGTTGAACAAGAATACCTGCATAATAGACAAAACCCAAGATGCAAGAAGATTACAAATTCTTGAGGCAATTCACATAAGAATAGAACAACCTACCATGAACACCCAAATCACGGAACTATTTACTCTACCCACCATGAGAGTAAGGACAAGACCAGAACATAACGATGCCAACACAGAAGACAATGTCCAACATAACAGGCCAATTACACTGGATTAATCTTTGTGTTTAGATAGGAGCTGCCTCGTATGGGCCAATAAGCCTTCTGCAGTTACCTCTATGTTTCACCTCACATTTATCCCTTATGTATCCCCCCATGTTTTCACCTTTATTGTATTATCACCTGACCCAGTGTGGGTATAAAATCAACCAGCATTGTAAGATCTGTTCACTTGAGAATGAACCATGGAGGTTCGAAACGTTGTGCAAATTGTATAAATAAGTGTAATACACTCTATAGTAAACCACTTCTTTTTTTCACCTTTAAAGTACGAAAATGAGTTTTGGAGAACTCCTATTTCAACTAAGCCCTGATGCTAAGAAAATAGTTAGAGGGATTGAAGCCCTAAACCTGAAAATAATAAATACAGAATATATATATATATATATATATATATATATATATATATATATATATATATATATATATATATATATATATATATATATATATATATATATATATATTATTAAATATGACCGAAAAAGTAAGATTAATAATTCTAACACGAATTTTCTCAATCTTTCGTACATTACGCTTCACTGTTGGAGGTAAATCAAAAATCACTTCTCCAAAATTCATTTTTATTTCTAGTCTGACGCGACACGGGCGCGTTTCGTAAAACTTATTACATTTTCAAAGACTTCACAAATACACAACTGATTAGAACTTACGTCTCTCTGATATTATATCTACATTTGAGTGAGGTGGGAAGGGTGATGTGGCATTAACACAAGACAGAACAGGAGGGGATATTAATAGGGTATTAAAAGTATCAACACAAGACAGAACAGAAACAATGGGTATTGAATAGAAGTGTTTGTAGAAAGCCTATTGGTCCATATTTCTTGATGCTTCTATATTGGAGCGGAGTCTTGAGGTGGGTAGAATATAGTTGTGCAATAATTGGCTGTTGATTGCTGGTGTTGACTTCTTGATGTGTAGTGCCTCGCAAACGTCAAGCCGCCTGCTATCGCTGTATCTATCGATGATTTCTGTGTTGTTTACTAGGATTTCTCTGGCGATGGTTTGGTTATGGGAAGAGATTATATGTTCCTTAATGGAGCCCTGTTGCTTATGCATCGTTAAACGCCTAGAAAGAGATGTTGTTGTCTTGCCTATATACTGGGTTTTTTGGAGCTTACAGTCCCCAAGTGGGCATTTGAAGGCATAGACGACGTTAGTCTCTTTTAAAGCGTTCTGTTTTGTGTCTGGAGAGTTTCTCATGAGTAGGCTGGCCGTTTTTCTGGTTTTATAGTAAATCGTCAGTTGTATCCTCTGATTTTTGTCTGTAGGGATAACGTTTCTATTAACAATATCTTTCAGGACCCTTTCCTCCGTTTTATGAGCTGTGGAAAAGAAGTTCCTGTAAAATAGTCTAATAGGGGGTATAGGTGTTGTGTTAGTTGTCTCTTCAGAGGTTGCATGGCTTTTCACTTTCCTTCTTATGATGTCTTCGATGAAACCATTGGAGAAGCCGTTATTGACTAGGACCTGCCTTACCCTACAGAGTTCTTCGTCGACTTGCTTCCATTCTGAGCTGTGGCTGAGAGCACGGTCGACGTATGCGTTAACAACACTCCTCTTGTACCTGTCGGGGCAGTCGCTGTTGGCATTTAGGCACATTCCTATGTTTGTTTCCTTAGTGTAGACTGCAGTGTGGAAACCTCCGCCCTTTTCCATGACTGTTACATCTAGAAAAGGCAGCTTCCCATCCTTTTCCGTCTCGTAAGTGAAACGCAGCACGGAACTCTGCTCAAATGCCTCCTTCAGCTCCTGCCGATGTCTGACATCAGGTACCTGTGTAAAAATGTCGTCAACATACCTGCAGTATATGGCCGGTTTCAAGTTCATGTCGACTAAGACTTTTTGCTCGATGGTACCCATGTAGAAGTTTGCAAACAGGACACCTAGGGGAGAACCCATGGCGACCCCATCTACTTGCTTATACATGTGCCCATATATGTCTACAGGAAAGACTGCTACCAAAATATACTAATATATATATATATATATATATATATATATATATATATATATATATATATATATATATATATATATATATATATATATTATTAAATATGACCGAAAAAGTAAGATTAATAATTCTAACACGAATTTTCTCAATCTTTCGTACATTACGCTTCACTGTTGGAGGTAAATAAAAAATCACTTCTCCAAAATTCATGGAGAAGTGAACACGGGCGCGTTTCGTAAAACTTATTACATTTTCAAAGACTTCACAAATACACAACTGATTAGAACTTACGTATCTCTGATTTTATATCTACATTTGAGTGAGGTGGGAGGGGTGATGTGGCATTAACACAAGACAGAACAAGAGGGGATATTAATAGGGTATTAAAAGTATCAACACAAGACAGAACAGAAACAATGGGTATTGAATAGAAGTGTTTGTAGAAAGCCTATTGGTCCATATTTCTTGATGCTTCTATATTGGAGCGGAGTCTTGAGGTGGGTAGAATATAGTTGTGCAATAATTGGCTGTTGATTGCTGGTGTTGACTTCTTGATGTGTAGTGCCTCGCAAACGTCAAGCCGCCTGCTATCGCTGTATCTATCGATGATTTCTGTGTTGTTTACTAGGATTTCTCTGGCGATGGTTTGGTTATGGGAAGAGATTATATGTTCCTTAATGGAGCCCTGTTGCTTATGCATCGTTAAACGCCTAGAAAGAGATGTTGTTGTCTTGCCTATATACTGGGTTTTTTGGAGCTTACAGTCCCCAAGTGGGCATTTGAAGGCATAGACGACGTTAGTCTCTTTTAAAGCGTTCTGTTTTGTGTCTGGAGAGTTTCTCATGAGTAGGCTGGCCGTTTTTCTGGTTTTATAGTAAATCGTCAGTTGTATACAACTGACGATTTTTCTGGTTTTTATAGTAAATCGTCAGTTGGTTTTTCTGGTTTTATAGTAAATCGTCAGTTGTATACAACTGACGATTTACTATAAAACCAGAAAAACGGCCAGCCTACTCATGAGAAACTCTCCAGACACAAAACAGAACGCTTTAAAAGAGACTAACGTCGTCTATGCCTTCAAATGCCCACTTGGGGACTGTAAGCTCCAAAAAACCCAGTATATAGGCAAGACAACAACATCTCTTTCTAGGCGTTTAACGATGCATAAGCAACAGGGCTCCATTAAGGAACATATAATCTCTTCCCATAACCAAACCATCGCCAGAGAAATCCTAGTAAACAACACAGAAATCATCGATAGATACAGCGATAGCAGGCGGCTTGACGTATGCGAGGCACTACACATCAAGAAGTCAACACCAGCAATCAACAGCCAATTATTGAACAACTATATTCTACCCACCTCAAGACTCCGCTCCAATATAGAAGCATCAAGAAATATGGACCAATAGGCTTTCTACAAACACTTCTATTCAATACCCATTGTTTCTGTTCTGTCTTGTGTTGATACTTTTAATACCCTATTAATATCCCCTCTTGTTCTGTCTTGTGTTAATGCCACATCACCCCTCCCACCTCACTCAAATGTAGATATAAAATCAGAGATACGTAAGTTCTAATCAGTTGTGTATTTGTGAAGTCTTTGAAAATGTAATAAGTTTTACGAAACGAGCCCGTGTCGCGTCAGACTAGAAATAAAAATGAATTTTGGAGAAGTGATTTTTTATTTACCTCCAACAGTGAAGCGTAATGTACGAAAGATTGAGAAAATTCGTGTTAGAATTATTAATCTTACTTTTTCGGTCATATTTAATAATATATATATATATATATATATATATATATATATATATATATATATATATATATATATATATATATATATATATATATATATATATATATATATATATATATATATATATATACATATGTCTGTAATGACCGCTTTACCCTGTCGTAATAACCGCGGCCTCTATTGTAATAACCCAATGTTCCCCAGTATTAATCCTGTTATCTTGTGATCTCTCATAATCGTACTATACGCTCTCTGTTGTAATTGTCTGTCTCTCTTCACTCAATACCCCAGCTTAACACTGTTACAGTCCAGCATGACCCCTCACTGGACTGCCACGTATATAAGAGGAATATTAAATGAGGAAGATACACCAAGGACAAGGGTATTATTTAAAAAAAACAATAACAACACTCATTAAAGCACTGCCACCACCTTCCCGACCAACCATACCTGAATGTGTCTATCACCGATCCCCCAGGAAGGCAAGGAATCAGTAACCATGGGACTCCGGGTAATATGAATTTCAGTAATAAATTTTGGAAAATTAGTTTGTTTAATTTACGTTACTTATTTGAATCCAAGGGCAACTTTAGTATCTATTAACTGTAGGAGAACATGGGGGCTTCCGTTACAACACCTAAAAATGACAAAGTAGCAAAATATATCAAAGGGGAGTTAAGTGAATACCAATGGACAAGTTATACAATTTATTTTATGAAACATGTAAATTAAGACAATTTGAACATATACCCTATTCTATTCCCCTAGAGGCACAATAGATATTTACTGAGGGCACGAAACTCAAGTGCACTATACCTTAAATAACCGCACTACGGCCAAGATGTTGATGGCTGCCCTCAGCCCCTAGGATACGGGCTTGCGGCCCTTTTCCTAATACACTCCCAAGACACACTGATGAAATTTTGTTTTACCAGCTTATTGCTGGGAAGGATTAATCCTCCCACCATCTAATACAGCCCCAGGGCTCCACCCATTATTTTGGCAATGGCCAACCATTTAACACGTAGGCCTGAGGTCTGGCTCTCTAGGGCCAATAAGGACTTGGCCCTTATCTCAGGCCAATCACCTTCACTGATCTGCCGTGGAAAGCTACATGAATTCCTGAAGATTGAGTCAGCTCTCCCCAGCTATGAGAAGGGAGACAAGGCGCCTCTATGGAGCCCCAGTGCACCTGCGAGCAATGTTTACAAAACTGATAAATTATGTTCAAGCCTGTCTCCTCTAAGATCAAGGGTAAGGACATTTGACTCTGCCTGGTAAGGGGGAAGAGGCCGCTGAGAGGGGAAGAGGGGGATGGAGAGGGAAAAATCTGAGTGGGGAAGTTGAGTGGGGGGAAGCCAAAGGTATCCAAAACCACCCTCAGGTCAACCTCTTGACCCTGACAAATGGGCGACAGGGGGGAGGGGGGGAAGAGGAGGAGACGAATGACGGCCAAGGGGAGGGGAGAAGGAAGGAGGGGAGAGGGAGAAGGAAAGGAGGGGAGAAGGAGAGGAGGGGAGAAGGGAGAACTAATGATCTGAGCCCCAGATCATTACAACTCCCCCTCCTCGGAAATTAAGAAATTTGTGTGTAAAGCAAGTTACACACACTTTTCTTATCCAGAAATTCTGCCCTACCCTAACCATTAACTCCAAAAACAACATTTTTAATCCAACACTATATTAAACCAATGCCTCAAAACAAAAGAAATTATCTAATCCTAACTAATTCCATACAATACTCCAACAACAATAATGGCGCACCCAAAAGGTGTGCCCCAGCATGTATTTATACCTATCAACACTACAGTAATAATACATAAAACATAAGGACAGAGACCGTCCTTATAATCCTGACTGTCCATCTTGGATGCAGCCCCGTACCCTTCCAACTACCTGGAAGACAAAATATCCTATACCTGTCTTGATATAGTAACAAATAACTGGAGAAATCCAAACCTAACAATTACTAACTAGCTAAAATCAGCTGATAGCCTTCAGCTATCCCAGTATTCCACCCGGAATAAAGATCAAACACATCACACAAAACATTAAAAAAAATCAATGTCATTAAAAAAAATTAACAAAATTATAAAATTATATCAAAATAGAAGAACACTACCTCTCAGGGGCCTAATGTTCCACTCCACACCTGTGGCAACTGTCCACCGCAGCGCATCCCAATCTTAAAATCTAAAGAAAATACACAAAAATATTTTTATTTTTTTTTTATTATTAAAAAAATTCAATGTCCACAGACATGTCCCTTAACCAACAACAACATACTGGATATAAGTTCCTCAAACTCCTAATATCCCAGAGTTCATACTCAAGTCCACAACAACAGCGGTTGAACACATTTGTCAGACTGTGTACCACACCCTTATTGTTCAGTTAACCACAAAAAAAAATTAAAAAAAAATATATGTATAACTATCAGTATCTAGGATCTAGAAAAATCTAGATAAAGTTCCCCACTGATCAACGTTTCTAGAGATCCCACTAGATGGTTCTCAGACCAGTTCACTCATACAACTTATCTAGAGACAGGGTCATTTTCTAATGTTCACTTTCTAGATTTATTTCTCTATTTCACTAGTTCTAGTTTTCAACATTTAATACTGGTTCAGAGAACTTTCCGAAGGTGTATAGGTGCTTACTATCAGATGGAAAATTAAAAAAGTTGAACTAACTGTTCCGAGTTAACACAGTTACTATATTAATAGGATTTATTTTTATATGAAACTTTTCTATAAATATCTTCTATCGTTCGTTCCTGGTGACCTTTCGTTGCTGTAGATTCCGGCGACTACCTCATGTTGCTTGAAGATCCTGGTCGTCTGGAAGTTCCATTTCCGGCCTCGGCCAACTACGGACAGTACAGGGGGTCTCGTACTACCCGCACCTGACTTGAGTGACAGCTGGCGGCTGGCGGCTGTCAGCTCAGGTGGACCCCGCTAACAGGAACCCGGGTTCACCTCTTCTTATCGCTCCCCAAACAGTCTTGATGGATTGTTGTTAACCATGGCTGCCAAAGTAGAGCACAACTTCGTCGTGTCACGATGTCTCGCGTTGGTAGTGAGGTTCGAGTGGCGTTGAAGAGGATGGCATGGTGACAGGACAGGTGGGCCCTGCCTCAGCTCCTGGGCGACGTCATCTACCGGCGTTTACTTGTTATCCCGGTACTACTGGGCCGGTACACCTTCCGTGCAACCCCTCGTGCAGCTGAACTTGGGCCGAGGTACAGGATTGTACTTCATCTGGCGATTCCGCAAGCACTCTGTAGGGGTAGTGCTGTACGTACCTGAGACCACCGTGTTGATTCTTGGTTTCCACACACGACGGAACCGCAGGTTTTGAGAGAGCTGACAAGTCCTTGCAATTAGCGTTCTTCTTCGTAGACCACTCTTCTTCCACTTCCGGTTTTCCCGCAGTCTTGACTACGCGGCTGGTGGGCTTGGTTGGTGACCTTGAGACAGCTTGCCCACGGTTGTGATGGTGACTGGACTCTGCTCCGTGATGACAGCATGGCTGGACTGGGACAACCTCGTTAGTGACGTGAGGTGTCGGCCGGGTGACTGTACGCCAGTCACCCCTTCCGGATAACCAATTGACGAGTTACCGGGTACAAGGGGAGGGCTTTATGTAACGTGCCTCAGACCCCGGTCTTATCAGCCAGGTGGGTCATCCCCAGACCTGCTGATCTCGATCCTTGGTTCACGTGTGACTGGGAGGCTGGAACTGGTGTACCATCTGACCAGAGAAAGACAGACAACAACAAATGGCGGAAGCATGGATATTACTCTAAGGTATAGGTAGTTGGAAACCCCAGAGCAAGGCAAGTATGCTACCTGAGTCATGCACATCAGCAAATACACACCATTGCCTCTATAGGATAATTGTAAGATTGTTACTAAACCTGACTAAGGGAGCTCACTAACAATTTACTGTACAGCTCGCGACCTTGTTACCATAGGGTGACAAGATTGAACTTGACTACTGATGAGGTCTGACAGGTCATCCTCATCATCTGACTCAGCACTTGGATCATTAGACAGGTCAGGAATTAGACTTGCTGAAGGCAACTCTAGTTCCTCCCTCGCGTGATAAGGTTTTAATTTATTAATGTGAATCGTTCTCTCAACTTGGTCTTCAAAAATACCTTTAATAACAAAATTAACCGGACCTTTTCTTTCAATTACTCGGTAAGGGCCCCGCCATCAAGGTGCAAGTTTCCTACTCTGATTGGCAGGAGCCACTTCATTAACTCTCAACACAAGACGCCCGACTTTCAACTCAAGAGGTCGTACCTTCTTGGCATAATGCTGAGCATAGCGGTCTCGTGCTGTCTTGGAAGCCCTGGCTGCAATTCTCCATGCATTTTTCATCTTATTTAAAACTTCTGATGGGTAGTCTTCCCCATATACAATGTTATGTCTGTTAAGCAGACCTGATGGGAAATTACATGAATGACCTGTGAACAACAAAAGGGGTTGGGTGTTAATGGACCGATGGATGGCAGTGTTCAGAGCCAACTGGACATAGGGGAGTTGTTCGTCCAACGAATTTGCATCATGCTCTGTAAGAACTGCAAGCATATCTTTAACTGACCGGTTCGTCCGTTCTGTCATATCGTTAGCCTGAGGGTGATAAGCCGTCGTGAATGCTGAAGTGGTTTTTATAATTTTACATACTTCTCTAAAAATATTCCCATTAAATTCCTGACCTCGGTCAGAAACTAACACTTTAGGGGGACCAAATACCGTGACAAACCTATCTAAGAACGCCTTTGCAACAGTTCGTGAATCTTTCTGAGGCAATACAATCAGTGTGGTGTACCTGGACAGGTGGTCTACCAACCCCAATACGTAACGGTTTCCTGAATGACTGTGATGCAGATCAATCAGATCAGCCCCCACCCGATGTAAAGGTTCCAAAATTTCTGGGAATTCTTGCAATGGAGCTTGTACCTTAAGGGTACCTTTCCTCCTTTGACAATGGCCACAGGACTTAACGAAGTTAATGACCTCTGTTAACATACCGGGGAAGAAAAAGAGTGACTTTGCTTTCATGTGAGTTTTAAAAATCCCCGGATGACCTGCAATCTTAGACGAATGTGCGAGTTTCACCGCCGACTTCTTCAACACCTCTGGGATAACCAACTGAAAAACTGCACGATCCTGCTGTCCCTTTACATAATATAAGACCCCATCCTTCATTTCAAAATCATGAATTGCTAAATTACCTTTCTTCGACGGATATTTTCCTCCCTCCAAAAGTTCAATAATTTCCTTCCACCTTGGTTCGTTCACCTGGAATTCTCGCATTTTCTCACTGGAAATATTTTCAATATTAAGGTTTACGTTAATAGTAGCAATGTTTCTACTCAAAGTGTCTGGTACAACATGTGATGGTCCAGGCTTGTAAAGTATTTGGAATGAGTGAGCAGCTAGTTCATGAGACCAACGTGACATGCGAGGGCACTTAGTTCTTTTCTTAAAAATATGAGTCAAAGCCCTGTGATCTGTATAAATGACAAAGTGACGTTGGAAAAGATACGGTTCAAAGTACCTGACACTTTCTACCACAGCCAAAGCTTCCCTATCCGTTGCAGAATAGCGGACCTCCGGACCCTAAACCTTCCTGCTGAAATATGCAACTGGATGAGGAAGATTGTCATTATCACGTTGCATTAAGCACCCACCAATAGCTATGCCACTGGCGTCAGTGTGTACTTCCCACTCCTTATCAAAATCAGGTACTGCCAAGACTGGGGTGGTAATGAGTTGACTTTTTAATTTTGCATAAGCGTTATCATGCTCAGGTTTCCAAACGAATTTAACATTTTTCTTAGTGAGCTCAGTTAACGGTGCTGTTGTACTTGCTAAACCCTCAATGTGGCGACGGAAATATCCGGCTGCCCCCAGAAACCTTCGAACATCCTTTGCTGTCTTAGGTGTAGGCATGTCAGCAATGGCACGACAGGAGTCGGGGTCAGGTCGGATACCATCTGTGCTCACCTGGAATCCCAGAAACTTGAATTTCTGAGATGCCAGAGTGCACTTACTCACGTTAAGTTTGAACCCCGCCTTATCTAACAGTGCCAACGTCTCAGTCAAATCTCGTAAGTGCTCATCAAACGTCCTGGAGTAGATAACCACATCATCCAGGTACGCTAACGAGTGCCTCCCAAGGACTGGACTGAGGATATAATTAATTGCCCTCTGAAATGATGAAGGCGCTGTCTTTAACCCGAAAGGCATCCGCTTGAATTGATAAGTATGAACCCCATCAGAGAAGGCGGTCTTTTCTCTATCTTTCTCAGCGACTGGGATGGCCCAATACGCAGATTTCGCATCCAGAGTAGAACAGTATTTGGCTGCCCCAAACTGATCTATTATTTCTTGTATCCGTGGCAAAGGATACACATCACCTTTAGTAATTTCGTTGATCTTTCGGTAGTCAACACAAAACCTATAACTACCATCCGGTTTACGTACCAACACTACTGGCGACAACCATGGTGACGTACTAGGCTCTATCACATTCTGTCTCAACATTTTCTGACACTCATCCCTAATTACTTCCTTCGCCCGTTCCGGAAGCCTCCATTGACGAGTGTAAATAGGAGGATGATCACCTGTAGGAATAACATGCTCGATCCTATCCAGAAGCCCGATCTGATCGTCTTCTGTTGCAAACAGTCTAGGGAATTTACGTAAAATCCCTCTCAAAAGTTTCCTATCTGACTGTTGCACATGTTGCAAATTCAGCGCCGAGATTAACTTATCAACTTCTTGAATATTACTACTTTTTCCTGTCTCGGTCTTGTGTTTACCCTGTGTACTACTTTGTGTAAGATTAAGCGCACTACATTGTGCTGTGGTGGCTGGCATCTCCTGGCTTTGATACTGAAAAATTCCTGTATTTTCTACAATTGTAGCCTGAGACACCCTATCACCTGCCCTGAAACGATAGGTTTTGTGCGAGAGATTGACAACTGAATTAGGGCACCTTTATCAAGCACTGTGATCAAATGATGAGGGATCAACAACCTGTCACATCTCCCAGCCACCTGAAGGGTGGTACCTGGTGCCATGTGACGTCCCACTGATACTTTAATGAATTTAACTGAATGTGGTGGGCAACACTGTTTCACCAAGGCATGTAGCCCACATGATTTCTTATCTGTGTCTGGAAGAGACTTAAACAACAACTTAGGGTAGTGAATGTTGTACTTCTGTTTCTTACTAATGGAAGCAATTACTGGTGGATGATCTACCATTTTAATGGGATAAACTACCTGGCCCAACTTCAATCTGCACTTCCTTGCTCCCTCTTGAGCCGACAAAGAAAAGTTAACTCGTCCCAGAAAATCCATTTCCAATAAAATCTGACCAGGGAATGCAAGATTTTCGACAATCGTGCAATTGTGTGGGTACGCTTCTCCCTTACCCACTTCAAAATTGAGAGTGGCCTGGCCCAAGATATTAATATATTGACCATTCACTGCTGTTAAATGCTTCCCACAACGCTTAAGGCGTGTCCCTTTAAGTGTGCTGAAGGCTGCCTTTTTAATGAGAGTTGCTTGACTTCCGGTGTCCACAAAAACTGTCAATCTCACACCTTCCACCGTCATCTCAAACGTAGGTCTGCCACCACCTGAGGCCGGGTTCTCTCATGTTTCTGTTCTCACCTTCCGGCAATTCGCTTTCACGTGGCCCCTTTTTCCACATTTAAAACAAGTACGCGGGTCCCACCAGTCATTACGTGGGGATTGTTGCGTGCGACCACTGCCTCCCGCTTGCGTCTGGGAGGGCCCTGACCTATTGCCCCCTTGCCCGTTCTCTACCTTCCCGCTCACTGCATTAACATATGGCGACGACCGCGCCTCCTCAGCATCCAAGTCCTCATCTATATGATCTTCGGCGTACTGTACGAGTTCCCTAAAACTCAGGGAAGCCGTGTCCGTAGCGAGGTATGGACCGATATGAGCGGGCAAGGCCTTACAAAATAACTGCTTTGCAAACCGTTCCTCCTGTTGCGCATCGTAACCCAACTCCTGAGTGAGATCGCCTATCCTGGTCCTAAGGAAGGCACCAAAATCTTTTAATTGAGTGCCTTTATCCCTCTGAAGTGACGTTAAGTAGCGACGAGCCTCCTCTTTAGTAATCTTTGCCTTAAACCGGTCCTTGATGGCCTGCACGAATTGTGGCCACGTCACCAAATGCCTGAATTCCTCAGACTTCCTCAGGGGCCCGTCGCGACCTACACATGCCCCGGTGGCCAGATTAATTTTAGTTTCATCATCAGGAGCCGCGGCTAACACAGAATCCATCTCCCACAACCAATTTTCCACACAACGGTTGCGTTCCACTTTTGTTGGATATTTCCAACACCGAATACAACACTGTTGTATTCTCATTACTTATTACTAACTTTACTAATTATTGTAGTAAGTAAAACTAACAACACGTAGAATTCTCATGTACTAATAATTTCACCTGTGCAGTAGGCTAGAATTCTCACGTCACCCGACGCCAGTATTGCGTCAGATTTCCTTACAATAAACACATTATATCCAATGTATGTGAGAATTAAATTCGATTCTCTATAACTAAGGCATTCTGTATGATAATTAATTGCAGATGATTTAACCTCCGACTAAGAGCCAAATAGAGCGTTGGAGTCATAGCGATTATCTAGTAATAAAGTTAACGTCACCAGTGAATGCCATGGGGAGACATTAATTCCTCTCCCTTATATATTTACTATTCTTAAATTGGTAAATAATAATATTTTCCTCCTCTAAATAATAAACCCGTCCAGTCTTCAACGTTTCAAGCGTAAATGCGAGAAATATTAATGTTCGTGACAATAATTTGTTTTATGAATGCGGGACGCGGCGTGGGTTGAGGAGGACCAACTCAGTACACGTGGAGAGCCGCTCTGAGGTAGACCTGCTCATACCGTACTCACGAGGAGACGCCATTGCCCAGCCATTAGGGTAGACGTTATCCATCCTCAGATGAAAGTCGCCACTGTGAGGCGTGAATAACCTTGCAGATAATATCTTCAGCTGGTGCTGGTGTCAGATAAGGAACCTTTTAACCTGGTTCTTGACGACACGTGACCGGCCAGTGAAGCGCGCCACGATCCAGGATAGGCCTAGCCGGAGCCTGGGGACGCGAATTACGGCAATCTTAAAACTTATACAGTGCCCTTTCAGCTAAGTATATTCCCTTTATGTGATGCATCTTGTAAAGAGTTTTTGTAGTAGCTGGGTGATTGACCGTTATGACGCACGATAACATCTAATAACAGGTTATTAATTTTACCACCTGTAACTCTCAATTTATTGAATATAGAGATTCAGTAGTTAAATTAGTTGCTACTGTAAATATTTGTCTTGCAGCACGTGAGAAGAATTCTCCCTGCCGCCTTCTCCCATGTTAATCCATCCCATTCGTCAGTCGACCGAGTCCAGAGAATTAGAGGAAACTCCGTGGCTTGTCTAAAGGAATCTTCATTAAGCTAAGATTTTTATATTCATTCATGAATTTATTGCAATTCTTTATATGCAGAATTCCTCAGAATTAACATGTGTTTATTGTGACTCTCATTACTATACTTATAATCTATGTTCCCATTCATGGTAATGACATCAGTTTCACTATAATTTATAGGATTAGATTATTATTATTTGGATTAGTGAACGAACCACACTAATTCCTGGACGTACTTACCTCCAGTAATAACCCCCCAATGTAGATGTTTGAGGTTTGATTCATTTAATTATACAGCCCATTAATTATTTCTATGATCATATTTTCTAGTATTCTATCCATAGTTACTGGTTCATCTAGGAATTATCTAATGATCAGAAATTCTCAGTTTCCCTCTTTACTATAAAAGCGGGTGGTCCTTCGTAATTTAATTTACTACATTAATATTTAAATAATCAGATTCAAGCCCCAAATATCCCACATTATGGTCCTTATCGAACCGGATAGGCATTAAATCTATAATTAAAATATTAATCATTAATAACTAATCCTTGTGTGATAGAAGCTAGACTAACTATTTAATTAATTGTGTCAACTAACAGTGTAACACATCAGTTAGCCTAGATCACACTAACATATTGCTACTTTCACCTCATGTATAAGGTAGCTTTAGTGGGTCATAGCCAATTACCCACAACACTTAGACCTATACCTCACACAGAGGTGAGAATCTTTAGGTCACCAGGAGCATCAGCTCATAACTTTTATAATAACCCCACCCTAACACCTGCGTTAGAGTGGCCTCACCATCTAACCATTATATACTTAGGTGGTAATGACATCCACCCCACTCGTCATCCAGCTGAGGTGATCAAACACCTCAAAGCCATAATTTCTTCTTTCAAGCTTATCAGTGAATCGGTAGTATTCACATTAGTGGAACCTCGCCAACCAAGTCAAGGTAATCGTTGGGGAGTGACCCCAGAATACTACCTGAGAGCTGCTAAGTACATAAATTTCAGGCTGAAAAAGCGAGTGAGATTGGATGCCACATATATCCAATTTACAGCCAGACCTTACAGACAGAACCTGACCAGAGATAGTGTACACTTGTCAGGTGAGTCTAGGTTGCATGTGGTTGACAAGTTAATTAACACCATCAACCATCACAAACGGCTGTGGCTAGCAAGCCAAACTTAACTGTACATAATTGTTACACCTGTGTGTGCAAGAGCACTCTTATAAAACAAAAACCCAAAAATACAGCACAACTATATTTACCTTATTGCACCACAATAATCTTTACCCATGTTATTAGGTAGAATTTAGGCTGAGATTGTGCTGAATTTGGTACAAGCCCAGACTAAATAACTTTATAGTTCTTAGTTAGGAATTATTACGACTTGATCTAAACTAGTCAGTGTTGTATGTATTATATTATTTGTGCTGACCCTATACAGGGTGGGATTAATTTTTGAGATAACTCTGATTGGAGTGTCTCCATAATATTTCTCTTGTATGCATTATTTTGTGTATCTATTTTGTGTATTGCTGGATAATCCCCATTAACTCTGATGGTGATATAGAAGAGCTAACCGGACGAGAACTAATGGTGAAGTTCAGACAGTGCACAAAATATCTAGCTATTTGTTGTTAGGTAGGTAGGTACATTCAACCTCAAGTGAGGAAAAATATAAAGTAGTCACCTTAAATTAGGCTACAATTAATGACACCTGTTCACTAATGAACAAGTACCCAAGCTTCATTAGTAATACATATACTAACACTGTGTAGTTTGAACCTAAGCCCAACATGGCTACTCCTGAGCAATTGAGGAGAACCTACATTGGCCTTAAAGGTCATTTGACCAGATTAATTAATAAGGCTGAGGGCTTAACTAAAGATACTCCCATTGACTCTTATCACTTAGAGACATCAGTTAGATTGGCTGATCTGAAATTTGATCAAGTCAGATCTGCAGGTCAATCTTACCTTGATCTGCTAAATACTGTAGAAACTGATCCTGATGAAGCAAGTCAAATTGTAAACGACATCTCCCAATATGAAGAGGAGACTCACGATAAAATTATCAGGCTATCTAAATTAGCCAAACAATCTGGATCCAATACCAGTAACACTGGGTCTCACTTCAATAATCACTTACCCGAGGTTCGTTTACCTACTCTAGACTTGCCCACATTTTCAGGATTAGATACAGAAAATTGGGACAATTTTTGGACTTCCTTTGAAGTTCACATCCATAAGAAACAGTCTCTAGACAAGGTTTCTAAATTTTCATACCTACTCAGTCTTCTCACAGGAGAGGCTAAAAAGGTCATCCATAACCTTACTCTTAATGAGAGTAATTATGAGGAAGCTATAAAGCTTCTGAAGTTGAACTATTGCAACCAAGAGTTAAGTATAGCTACCCTCTATTATCAATTGCTAGATCTGAATGCACCAAACAGTAGACCAGAGTCACTTCAAAGCTTCAGACTATGAGTATGCCCGAAACGCTTTGCGTAATAGTGGCTTTAGGCATTGTATGTACTAGCTCTACCTATAAGTCAAACAATCCTTGTAAATATTTATTGTATGTATGTACCTTACCTAAATAAAATTGTATTGTATTGTATTGTATTGTACTAGAAGTAGAGTCTCTAGTAAAGGCCTTAGGTACTAAAGTTAATATACCTGCTTCTGAATGGTCTATCAAGCTACTATTACAGAGGAAATTACCTCGAAATGTCTTGACAGAGCTCTGCTCACATTATAATACTGAGTTTCTTACTCTCGATCAAATTTTCGAGGGGTTGAGGATCACAGTTAACAGGTTGAAGACTCATGACAAAATTAAACCTGAGTCTAAACCAACTAGTACTGATATTTCAGTCAAACCTAAACAGACTCAAAGTAAGTCTAATAAATATAAATCCAAACCTACTCCATCCACTAGGAAAAGAAGTGGAAATGTGGGTACATATTCAGTATCTCCTTCAAAGATAACCAATGACTTGTCTACTAAAGAGACTAAGTCTATTAACCAGAGAAAGTGTCTGTTCTGCAATCAGGAACACACTACTTACCAATGCTCTGCTTATCCTACTTATAATGCTAGGGTTAAAAGGTTACAGGAATTGCACAAGTGCACCAAGTGCATGGGCTCTCATGATCTCAAGAAATGTGCAGTGCAGCTACGTACTTGCAACCGTTGTAACCAAGGTGTACACCACTACGCCTTATGTAGGAAATCTCCTACAACAACCATGACCACTGGAGAGAATTTTACTAATTCTACTGCAGTGCAATATTGTAAAGTACATCACGAAGTAAATGTACTTGCTACTGAGTCAGGCAATAATACTACTTTGCCTACAGCTCAACTTAAATTAATAAACCGAAGATCTAGAATCAACACTAGGGGTCTTTTTGACCAAGGTTCACAGAAAACCTTCATTACACAACAGTTGGTAGATGAGTTAAATTTAAAACCTGCCAAAAGTGTGAGGTTAAACATTTCTGGTTTCCTGTCAAATAGTGGACCTCGTGACTACAAGGTAGTTAAAGTATTAGTTAGATTAGGATCTTCTACTAGCCCAATCCAAGCGGTGGTGGTGGATAAGATTCCTACGGACCTGCAGGTCACAGGATTAGCTCGCACTGCGAGACACCTTAAACGAAACCGCATGAGGCTAGCAGATCATAAAATAAATTCTGACTGCCTCACAGATATTGGAATATTAATAGGCGCGGATCATTATTACAAGTTTATAACTGGATGCACTAGGCAACATGGTATGAATTTGTTGTCGTCCGCAGGGGGCAAATTGCTCACAGGACCAGTGCTTTTCATACAAAGTCCAGCGTCCACAAACCAACAATCCAATAATGTAATTGTGGCGTGACTAGGCTTAGAGCAGTCACCCCTACGCTTCAGGGAAATAGCCGAGGACATTGAGTCTGACCCACCAATACATCGTTTGTGGGATTTAGATACGTTAGGCATCATCCCTGAGCAACCAAGTCCTGATGATACATGGACTTACCAGCAATATCTGGATACAGTTGTCTACTCGAATAAACAATACTGGGTAAGACTCCCATGGAAGTTGGATCATCCACAACTTCCAGTGAATTATTTTATGGCAGCCTCCCAATTGCAGTCTCAATTAACACGACTGCAGAAGCAGCCAGACAAACTAACCATGTATCACCAACTTATCCAACAACAACAACTTAACAATAAGTTCATTGAAGTTGTTGAACACGATGACCGAAAAACAGGTCATTATTTACCTCACCATGCTGTGGTGAAAGACTCATTGACAACACCTATTCGTATTGTCTTTAACTGCAGTGCCAAAGTAAAGCCGAGCAGTGTGTCTTTAAATGAATGTCTCCAAACGGGACCTAGCCTAACACAAAGGCTACATGACGTGTTGTTGCGATTTCGCACAGGCATTTTTGCCTATACAGCTGACATCAGCAAAGCCTTTCTCCGAGTAGGATTACAGGAGGAAGATCGTGACTACACAAAATTCCTCTTGTTCAAGGATCCACTGGACCCTAACAGTGAAGTAATCACCTATAGGTTTGCCTCCGTATTATTTGGAGCTACGTCCTCACCGTTTCTTTTGCAAGCCACATTAGACACGCATTTGAGGAAATCAGACAGCCCTTATAAGGCAACCATTAGCGACAACTTATATGTCGACAATTTCCAGGGGACAACTAATGATCAAGCTGATCTGGTAGAAATCTACCATGAGGCTAACCGCGAACTGTTAGGAGCCAATATGCCACTACAGTCATGGGCCTCAAATAATAAACTGCTTAACCAGTTAATCGAGAAAGAATTTCCAGATTATCAGGTACCCAGTAAATTAAAGGTTCTAGGCGTGGAATGGAACACCACCACTGACGAGATGAATGTCAAGTCAGTGCAAACTGATAATTCAACCCTTACCATGAGAACACTGCTCTCATTTGTCAGTCAACCATTTGACCCTTTAGGCCTACTTAGTCCTATATTAATAAGGGGCAAACTCCTAATGCAGGAGTGCTGGCAGAAACATATGGGATGGGATGATCCGTTATCAAGTGAGTTACAAGCCAAATGGCAGATACTCTCAACGGATTTTAATCAGTTAGGAGTTTTGAAATTTCCTCGTAATGCTTCAGCACCAAACTTACCCACCAATTTGCACGTTTTTTGCGATGCCTCTGGCAAAGCATATGGCGCAGCAGCCTATTTAGTTAACAGTGCTCAATCAATTTTACTCACATCAAAAGCAAGAGTTGCTCCCATCAAAAAGAGATCCTTACCTCAGATGGAGTTGACTGCATTGCTAGTGGGAGTAAGATTGGCTCATTGCCTGACAAAGATGCTCAATAATATCCACTTTGGTGAGATTGTAGTGTGGTCAGACAACGAGGCAGTCTTACAATGGGTAAGAAACAATAACAACAAAACTCCTTACGTCAGTAATCGCGTCAGGGAGATTCATGATTTATCTGCTGGATATAAGTTTAGACATGTCCCTACTAAGGACAATCCTGCAGATTATTTATCAAGAGGATTGACATTAAAACAACTTGTCAAGTCTTCGCTGTGGTTCAATGGACCCTCATGGCTTGTTGGTGGTCAGTGGTCCAAACAAAAGCCACAAGTCATAGTGACCAATATCACCACTCCCATGAAGGAACCAGAGCCTCAGCGAATATTAGCCATTGATCCTCATCATTATTCTAACTTCAGCAAATTGTTACGAGTGACTGCGCACGTGTTTGATTTCCTCTCTAAAGTAGGAATTCGACATAAATTTCCCAATCCTGTCCACTATTGGATCAAACGTGCCCAGCAAGAGACATACGGAAGCGAATTTGAGAATCTTCCAGATAAACTAACTAAATCTCTAGGCGTCTGGTACGATGCCAACACTCATAACATACTACGATGTGGAGGACGTTTGCTACATGCAAAAGTTGACTTAGACACTAAGAATCCAATTCTTTTACCTCGTCACCACATCATCACTAAACTTCTTGTCTTACATCACCATCAATATGGTACCCTACATGGTGGAGTTTTAGATACTCTCACCGATCTTAGACAAAAGTACTGGCTTCCTCAAGGTCGTCAGACTGTTAAAACAATTATTAAATCTTGTGTAATCTGTAAGAGATACGACGCTAGAGTGTGTCCTTACCCAGGACCTCCACCACTCCCAGAAGAGCGAGTGGTTCATCTCCGTCCTTTCGAAACCACTGGAGTTGATTATACAGGAGCCTTACTCCTCACTGGTAACCCAGATAATATACCAGTGAAGGCGTACATTTGTCTCTTTACATGTGCTACAACCAGAGGCGTACACTTAGAGGTCACTCCAGACATGAGTGCTGAAGCTTTCATTCAAGCTTTCCGCAGATTTGCTGCCCGCCGATCGTGTCCTAAATTAATGATATCGGACAACGGATCTAATTTTGTGGCAGGAGAAAGTTGTTTGCGAGAAGTCTGGAACCACCCTGAAGTACAGTCAGTCTTACAGAGAAGACAATGTCACTGGAAATTCATAGCACCAAGAGCCCCTTGGCAAGGTGGGTTCTATGAGCGAATGGTAGGTACAGTCAAGAAGTGTCTAAGGAAAACTTTACACCGACAAAAGGTCAGTTACTCGGAACTCCAAACCATTGTTGTGGAAATCGAGGCGCGAGTTAATAACCGCCCAATCACCTACCTGTCTGATGATTTTACCCAGAGAGAACCTCTGAGCCCCTCTCACTTGATCCATGGAGGTCTACTGAGCCCTCTCATCCCTTTAGCCGAAGAGGACCCTGCAGACCCGTCACATGTGACCAGAGGAGACTTGGTGGAAAGCTACCAGCATCTTTCTAGAGTTATTAACAGGTGGAATGAGGTGTGGACTCGAGAGTACCTCACAGCTCTACGAGAGTACCACTACGGAGCTTCGAGCCCTTACAATAAGGTGCAATTAAAACCAGGAGACCTAGTGCTAGTCGACAGTGATGGACCGAGGTCAGAGTGGCCTATAGGTAAAATTGTTACCATTCACCCAGATCGACAAGGTGTCTTAAAAGTAGTTAAAGTTTTATGCCGAGGCAACACTACTCTAAAAACTTTAGAGAAGCTGGTTCCCCTTGAACTGACTGAGCAAGAATATCAGCCAGATCCAGTTTCCCCAGTAATTTCCGAGGACAATGAATTTGTTCCTCCAAGCAACCGCCCCACTAGAGCTGCTGCTCAAGAATGTAGGCGGAATTTGCAAGCCTACTACAACTCTGAAGGAGAGTAATTTCCTTCACTTCCCACTGAGATAACTATGATGATGCTACGATGTGATATCATGTAACAAAACATTACACATCACTATGACCCAGGATATCGCATCACCGTAGATTCTGTTAGTTTAAATTGGGAGAGTTAAATTCTATAAATATTGTGTAGGCTACAAACAACATGTTTCATTGACATGTATATAGCAAGACTCAAGTTCTTGTAAGTCCTTGATAAATCCGGGACGTTCGTTATGTGTGTACTAACATACTAACATATTAACATACTAATGTATTAATCTTAATCTCACTTCGGGATAGGTCAGTACCACACAGTACACTACGACCCTAGAATCCTCCCCCCGGAGTTATGTTGGATATTTCCAACACCGAATACAACACTGCTGTATTCTCATTACTTATTACTAACTTTACTAATTATTGTAGTAAGTAAAACTAACAACACGTAGAATTCTCATGTACTAATAATTTCACCTGTGCAGTAGGCTAGAATTCTCACGTCACCCGACGCCAGTATTGCGTCAGATTTCCTTACAATAAACACATTATATCCAATGTATGTGAGAATTAAATTCGATTCTCTATAACTAAGGCATTCTGTATGATAATTAATTGCAGATGATTTGACCTCCGACTAAGAGCCAAATAGAGCGTTGGAGTCATAGCGATTATCTAGTAATAACGTTAACGTCACCAGTGAATGCCATGGGGAGACATTAATTCCTCTCCCTTATATATTTACTATTCTTAAATTGGTAAATAATAATATTTTCCTCCTCTAAATAATAAACCCGTCCAGTCTTCAACGTTTCAAGCGTAAATGCGAGAAATATTAATGTTCGTGACAATAATTTGTTTTATGAATGCGGGACGCGGCGTGGGTTGAGGAGGACCAACTCAGTACACGTGGAGAGCCGCTCTGAGGTAGACCTGCTCATACCGTACTCACGAGGAGACGCCATTGCCCAGCCATTAGGGTAGACGTTATCCATCCTCAGATGAAAGTCGCCACTGTGAGGCGTGAATAACCTTGCAGATAATATCTTCAGCTGGTGCTGGTGTCAGATAAGGAACCTTTTAACCTGGTTCTTGACGACACGTGACCGGCCAGTGAAGCGCGCCACGATCCAGGATAGGCCTAGCCGGAGCCTGGGGACGCGAATTACGGCAATCTTAAAACTTATACAGTGCCCTTTCAGCTAAGTATATTCCCTTTATGTGATGCATCTTGTAAAGAGTTTTTGTAGTAGCTGGGTGATTGACCGTTATGACGCACGATAACATCTAATAACAGGTTATTAATTTTACCACCTGTAACTCTCAATTTATTGAATATAGAGATTCAGTAGTTAAATTAGTTGCTACTGTAAATATTTGTCTTGCAGCACGTGAGAAGAATTCTCCCTGCCGCCTTCTCCCATGTTAATCCATCCCATTCGTCAGTCGACCGAGTCCAGAGAATTAGAGGAAACTCCGTGGCTTGTCTAAAGGAATCTTCATTAAGCTAAGATTTTTATATTCATTCATGAATTTATTGCAATTCTTTATATGCAGAATTCCTCAGAATTAACATGTGTTTATTGTGACTCTCATTACTATACTTATAATCTATGTTCCCATTCATGGTAATGACATCAGTTTCACTATAATTTATAGGATTAGATTATTATTATTTGGATTAGTGAACGAACCACACTAATTCCTGGACGTACTTACCTCCAGTAATAACCCCCCAATGTAGGTGTTTGAGGTTTGATTCATTTAATTATACAGCCCATTAATTATTTCTATGATCATATTTTCTAGTATTCTATCCATAGTTACTGGTTCATCTAGGAATTATCTAATGATCAGAAATTCTCAGTTTCCCTCTTTACTATAAAAGCGGGTGGTCCTTCGTAATTTAATTTACTACATTAATATTTAAATAATCAGATTCAAGCCCAAAATATCCCACAACTTTATTCGATGGGAGTTCAGCACAATTTAACCTTGGCAACGACAACTTCGGGAGTGACGCCACAAGTCCCGGTCTGTAGGATGGAGTACTGGGAGTGTAAGGGGGTGTCTGACCAGGGGGGAAAGGAAATATGAGGGGTTGGGTGTAGGATGGGGATAGGGGTTGGGAGTGGGGTGAGGAGGGATTCCCCAGTGACCAAAGGGTTACCCCAGGTGAGTAACTATTGGAGGTAATACTCTGATAAGGTGGTTGTTGACCCTGTTGTTGATTGTGTGAGTGTTGTGAACCGTTCTGTCCTTGTAGTAACTGTAGCAGCATCTGTAGTACCTGTGGTTGTTGTTGTGCAACCTGGTGTACTTGTTGTTGTTGTGCTACCTGTTGTACCTGTTGTACCTGATGTTGTTGTGCAACCTGTTGTACCTGATGTTGTTGTGCAACCTGTTGTACCTGATGTTGTTGTGCAACCTGTTGTACCTGATGTTGTTGTGCAACCTGTTGTACCTGATGTTGTTGTGCAACCTGTTGTACCTGATGTTGTTGTGCAACCTGTTGTACCTGATGTTGTTGTGCAACCTGTTGTACCTGGTGTTGTTGTGCAACCTGTTGTACCTGATGTTGTTGTGCAACCTGTTGTACCTGGTGTTGTTGTGCAACCTGTTGTTGTTGTGCAACCTGTTGTACCTGATGTTGTTGTGCTACCTGTTGTACCTGATGTTGTTGTGCAACCTGTTGTACCTGATGTTGTTGTGCAACCTGTTGTACCTGGTGTTGTTGTGCAACCTGTTGTTGTTGTGCAACCTGTTGTACCTGATGTTGTTGTGCTACCTGTTGTACCTGATGTTGTTGTGCAACCTGTTGTACCTGATGTTGTTGTGCAACCTGTTGTACCTGATGTTGTTGTGCAACCTGTTGTACCTGGTGTTGTTGTGCAACCTGTTGTTGTTGTGCAACCTGTTGTACCTGATGTTGTTGTGCAACCTGTTGTACCTGATGTTGTTGTGCAACCTGTTGTACCTGATGTTGTTGTGCAACCTGTTGTTGTTGTGCAACCTGTTGTACCTGGTGTTGTTGTGCAACCTGTTGTTGTTGTGCAACCTGTTGTACCTGATGTTGTTGTGCAACCTGTTGTACCTGATGTTGTTGTGCAACCTGTTGTACCTGATGTTGTTGTGCAACCTGTTGTACCTGATGTTGTTGTGCAACCTGTTGTACCTGATGTTGTTGTGCAACCTGTTGTACCTGGTGTTGTTGTGCAACCTGTTGTTGTTGTGCAACCTGTTGTACCTGATGTTGTTGTGCAACCTGTTGTACCTGATGTTGTTGTGCAACCTGTTGTACCTGATGTTGTTGTGCAACCTGTTGTACCTGATGTTGTTGTGCAACCTGTTGTACCTGATGTTGCTGTGCAACCTGTTGTACCTGATGTTGCTGTGCAACCTGTTGTACCTGATGTTGTTGTGCAACCTGTTGTACCTGATGTTGTTGTGCAACCTGTTGTACCTGATGTTGCTGTGCAACCTGTTGTACCTGATGTTGCTGTGCAACCTGTTGTACCTGATGTTGTTGTGCAACCTGTTGTACCTGGTGTTGTTGTGCAACCTGTTGTATTTGTTGTAGTGATCCGTTTTGCCCCTGCAGTAACTGTAGTAGCATCTGTATGGTTTGTTGTTGTGCGTCGGGTTGTACCTGTTGTAATTGTTGGGGTTGTGGAGGTGGTGTGTGTACGTTCATAAGCCCAGGGATCGTCAGGCCTTGAGAACCCGCAATGGCATCATCCCCGGGAACTCCTTGTTCCACTGGGGTGGATGTTCTAATAGTGGGGGCCCCAACCCCATCACTTCCTATCGCCTCACCAATCATCGTGATGTCCGCTGAGCCAGAGCCCCCCCAAATGAAATCCTGCTTTCGTCCAGGGCTGCCGCCCCTTGAGCACCCGGATCCGTTATTTTCCCCGTGGGGTTCGCTTGGCCACCAGTGGGGTCCGCTTGGGGTCCCTCCTCAAGTGCTAACGTCTGTACTGCCCCCACCAGGTGAGGATCTGTCGATGGTGTTTCCCCGGTAGCCTCGTCGTCTACAATACCTTTACTCCTGAGCTTCATGTACTTATCACACCACATATTCTCTCTAAACCTCGCAACCTAACCCTACCTGGGGAAAACAGGCAAAGTTCTGATCCCGCCAAGCGATTGCGGTGAAATTTTAACACAACCCCGATCTCAACAACTAATCACTCGCTCAATAATCTCTAACCTTTTATGTTAAACCTCTTGAACATCTAGACCGGAACTACTCTTCATTCACGTCGGTCACCTCGTTCCACCGCCCCCAGTGAAGACCATAAATTACCGAAGCTTGTTGACAGACGATGACAGCTCTCGGCGTCAGAGTCTCGCTGACTACCTACACCAATGAATGAATTCTTTAGTCCTATTATCCTCTTCTCTCATTCGTCAAATTTATATGCGGACAGATGGAAATACGCAACCGGCATCGACTACTAATCATCACTTGTGAAACAAACACTGTATACGGTGTTGAATAAACTATATATGCGCACTTATAAACCACACAAAAAGGTTACGTTAATTATTAAATGATCGAACTACTAGAATAAACTTGAAAAAATGTAATTACTTTCCACCATAATTATTAGACACTCGAAGTGGACTGGTAACGCAAATATACAAAGAATTATAGTACGACTTTCTTGTCTGTAAATGCAAACCCAATATAAATCTTAGAAAAATTGATAATTCCCGAATTCTTTAACAAAATATACTGAAATTATACAAGTAATATTTACGTGAAAGGGATTACACTGAATTTACTGTAAATAATTTAGTTCCAACTTTGTTTTTATTTATCGAAAATAATCAGTCTAGTTTACCAGCGCACAATAAATACAACACTTTACGTTAACTGAATTTTCTAAATTTTTCTTGTAAATCTTAGGCGCACTAGGAATGAATGACGTTATCGTTAATTTAACACTGGCGCGATGTTTATATCTCCAACAATTATTTTTAATTCCGTAACGCCCGATACTAACAACGGCGCTCGGACATAATTATAAGTATTATTAGTTAAACCAAATTAATGTTAAATTAATTATTTACGTTACTGCATGAACTCGATGTTTACATAGCATGCACTCGTTCACCGCCGGTCGCGTTGTAGAATACTGAGAAATATACACTGATATCTGCGACGCTCACAGCTACAGAGTCGCGCTGAACCTTAAGTAAAAATTAGTAATTAATTTCCCAAAATTATAATTTAAATACTTGCGCGTAGTTGACTTGTTACTTTAACCGAATATAACACTCGCTAACCACTTGGACACGTTGGTAAGTATACAAAAATTGAAAACGCGCTCACTGTCAGGAAGCCGAATCCCCAGAAAGTAGTCTCCGCACTAATTCTTAATTAACCAAGAATTTCTTTTCTCAAAATTATAAATTAAATACCGACGTGTAGTTCGCTTATCACTGAACTGAATATACTACTCGCGAGACACTTAGACACTTGGTTGAGCGCAAACAATAACTGAGCGCTGTCACACTGGGCGCTGAGTAAAACCGCTAGAAAATTCAGAGTCCCAACGCTAATTCGCTTAAATGACCAAAATTCGACTTTTGGTCTCTCAAAGTTCTAACTCGGATCACTTTAATCGCACACTTGAATTAACCCTGACGACCCGATGATCGTATGGCCCGGCACAAAACTAGAATTTATTCCGAAATTGAGATTTTCCAAGCGACTTTGAAAAATGTCATCACAAAAATTTTCCACGATTTCACTGATTTCAGTTCTTTCACAGACTTCACTTTATGCACCGCACTTCACTTGAAAACAGTAAACCACTCACCTTTTAGTAATTCTCTCAAAGAATTAATACTGCACAATACGAAAACAAAAATTCCAGACTTAAACATGTAAAACAATTACTTAGAAAATAATACCACTTATATATGAGAATTACGTAACCAAGGGGGAACACTTAACTACCGAAGGGATACTTAACCTGAAAGGGAACTTAATATACAGGGAACTTAATTTAGTACTTAAGGAAATCTCGATTTAACCTATAACCGTCCCGTCCCGGACCTCCCTGTCGCTTTTACAAGCCCAACAGCACAAAATAATCCCGTCCTTCGCGGTCAACGGTTAGACTAGATAGCAGAACTACCGACGGATCTAACTGTCCGACACCACCGTAATTCCGTTGCTAGAGAATCTACTAGGCCATCCCTTCCTTGGTACCTTCATGGCTGTACCGTAAAAATTTAACGATTGGGTCCCCTAACACGCCCTCGGGGATAATAATTAGCGTCCTAATATTTCCCCGCCCAGACAATTCGACACCTCGAATTGTTGCTGCGAAAACCACCACGCAGCACCCTTGTCCGTAGTTGCAGAGGGTCGAGTAAATAACACCCTGTCCAACTACCCAAGGCGGCCTCCACGCTAAACTGCCTGCTTAGCGCATACGCTTACTGTATATAATTAAACTACCCAGCCCCTCACGACACTAGAATCGCCTACTCTATGTGAATCGCACCACATAGGATTACCGTCGACTCTAGAGCGTTGCACTAGGCTGACTCTCACCACACAGCATAACCGAACGGACAGACACGTGAGGCTTCAATAATCATCAAGAAATTATTGAAACACCGCTGCTACCATTGTAATGACCGCTTTACCCTGTCGTAATAACCGCGGCCTCTATTGTAATAACCCAATGTTCCCCAGTATTAATCCTGTTATCTTGTGATCTCTCATAATCGTACTATACGCTCTCTGTTGTAATTCTCTGTCTCTCTTCACTCAATACCCCAGCTTAACACTGTTACAGTCCAGCATGACCCCTCACTGGACTGCCACGTATATAAGAGGAATATTAAATGAGGAAGATACACCAAGGACAAGGGTATTATTTAAAAAAAACAATAACAACACTCATTAAAGCACTGCCACCACCTTCCCGACCAACCATACCTGAATGTGTCTATCACCGATCCCCCAGGAAGGCAAGGAATCAGTAACCATGGGACTCCGGGTAATATGAATTTCAGTAATAAATTTTGGAAAATGAGTTTGTTTAATTTACGTTACTTATTTGAATCCAAGGGCAACTTTAGTATCTATTAACTGTAGGAGAACATGGGGCTTCCAATACAACACCTAAAAATGACAAAGTAGCAAAATATATCAAAGGGGAGGTAAGTGAATACCACTGGACAAGTTATACAATTTATTTTATGAAACATGTAAATTAAGACAATTTGAACATATACCCTAATCTATTCCCCTAGAGGCACAATAGATATTTACCGAGGACACAAAACTCAAGTGCACTATACCTTAAATAACCGCACTACGGCCAAGATGTTGATGGCTGCCCTCAGCCCCTAGGATACGGGCTTGCGGCCCTTTTCCTAATACACTCCCAAGACACACTGATGAAATTTTGTTTTACCAGCTTATTGCTGGGAAGGATTACCCCTCCCACCATCTAATACAGCCCCAGGCTCCACCCATTATTTTGGCAATGGCCAACCATTTTACACGTAGGCCTGAGGTCTGGCTCTCTAGGGCCAATAAGGACTTGGCCCTTATCTCAGGCCAATCACCTTCACTGATCTGCCGTGGAAAGCTACATGAATTCCTGAAGATTGAGTCAGCTCTCCCCAGCTATGAGAAGGGAGACAAGGCGCCTCTATGGAGCCCCAGTGCACCTGCGAGCAATGTTTACAAAACTGATAAATTATGTTCAAGCCTGTCTCCTCTATGATCAAGGGTAGGGACATTTAACTCTGCCTGGTATGGGGAAGAGGCCGCTGAGAGGGGAAGAGAGGGAATGAGAGGTGGGAGATGGAAAAATCTGAGTGGGGAAGTTGAGTGGGGGGAAGCCAAAGGTATCCAAAACCACCCTCAGGTCAACCTCTTGACTCTGACAAATGGGCGACAGGGGGAGGGGGGAAGAGGAGGAGACGAATGACGGCCAAGGGCAGGGGGAGAAGGAAGGAGGGGAGAGGGAGAAGGAAAGGAGGGGAGAAGGAGAAGGAAAGGAGGGGAGAAGGGAGAACTAATGATCTGAGCCCCAGATCATTACATGTCGTACCTAGTAGCCAGAACGCACTTCTCAGCCTACTATTCAAGGCCCGATTTGCATAATAAGCCAAGTTTTCATGAATTATTGTTTTTTCGACTACCTAACCTACTAAACCTGACCTAACCTATCTTTTTCGGCTACCTAACCTAACCTAACCTATAGAGATAGGTTAGGTTAGGTTAGGTAGGGTTGGTTAGGTTCGGTCATATATCTACGTTAATTTTAACTCCAATAAAAAATAATTGACCTCATACATAATGAAATGGGTAGCTTTATCATTTCATAAGTAAAAAATTTGAGAAAATATATTAATTCAGGAAAACTTGGCTTATTAGGCAAATTAGGTTAGGTTATATATATATAAATATATATATATATATATATATATATATATATATATATATATATATATATATGTCGTACCTAGTAGCCAGAACGCACTTCTCAGCCTACTATGCAAGGCCCGATTTGCCTAATAAGCCAAGTTTTCATGAATTAATTGTTTTTCGACTACCTAACCTACCTAACCTAACCTAACCTAACTTTTTCGGCTACCTAACCAAACCTAACCTATAAAGATAGGTTTGGTTAGGTTAGGTAGGGTTGGTTAGGTTCGGTCATATATCTACGTTAATTTTAACTTCAATAAAAAAAAATTGACCTCATACATAATGAAATGGGTAGCTTTATCATTTCATAAGAAAAAAATTAGAAAAAATATATTAATTCAGGAAAACTTGGCTTATTAGGCAAATCGGGCCTTGAATAGTAGGACAAAAAGTGAGTTCTGGCTACTAGGTACGACATATATATATATATATATATATATATATATGTCGTACCTAGTAGCCAGAACTCACTTCTCAGCCTACTATGCAAGGCCTGATTTGCCTAATAAGCCAAATTTTCATGAATTAATGTTTTTTCGTCGACCTAACCGACCTAACCTAACCTAACCTAGCTTTTTTTGGCTACCTAACCTAACCTTACCTATATATATAGGTTAGGTTAGGTTAGGTAGGGTTGGTTAGGTTCGGTCATATATCTACGTTAATTTTAACTCCAATAAAAAAAAATTGACCTCATACACAGTGAAAAGGGTAGCTTTATCATTTCAATAGAAAAAAATTATAGTAAATATATTAATTCAGGAAAACTTGGCTTATTAGGCAAATCGGGCCTTGAATAGTAGGCTGAGAAGTGAGTTCTGGCTACTAGGTACGACATATATATATATATATATATATATGTCGTAACTAGTAGCCAGAACGCACTTGTCAGCCTACTATGCAAGGCCCGATTTGCCTAATAAGCCAAGTTTTCACGAATTAATTGTTTTTCGATTACCTAACCTACCTAACCTAACCTAACCTAACTTTTTCTGCCACCTAACCTAACCTAACCTATAAAGATAGGTTAGGTTAGGTAGGGTTGGTTAGGTTCGGTCATATATCTACGCTAATTTCAACTACAATAAAAATTTTTTACCTCATACATAATGAAATGAGTAGCTTTATCATTTCATAGGAAAAAAATTAGAAAAAATATATTAATTCAGGAAAACTTGGCTTATTAGGCAATTCGGGCCTTGCATAGTAGGCTGATAAGTGCGTTCTGGCTACTAGGTACGACATATATATATATATATATATATATATATATATATATATATATATATATATATATATATATATATATATATATATATATATATATATATATATATATATATATATATTTATATATATATATATATATATATATATATTATTAAATATGACCGAAAAAGTAAGATTAATAATTCTAACACGAATTTTCTCAATCTTTCGTACATTACGCTTCACTGTTGGAGGTAAATCAAAAATCACTTCTCCAAAATTCATTTTTATTTCTAGTCTGACGCGACACGGGCGCGTTTCGTAAAACTTATTACATTTTCAAAGACTTCACAAATACACAACTGATTAGAACTTACGTATCTCTGATTTTATATCTACATTTGAGTGAGGTGGGAGGGGTGATGTGGCATTAACACAAGACAGAACAAGAGGGGATATTAATAGGGTATTAAAAATATCAACACAAGACAGAACAGAAACAATGGGTATTGAATAGAAGTGTTTGTAGAAAGCCTATTGGTCCATATTTCTTGATGCTTCTATATTGGAGCGGAGTCTTGAGGTGGGTAGAATATAGTTGTGCAATAATTGGCTGTTGATTGCTGGTGTTGACTTCTTGATGTGTAGTGCCTCGCAAACGTCAAGCCGCCTGCTATCGCTGTATCTATCGATGATTTCTGTGTTGTTTACTAGGATTTCTCTGGCGATGGTTTGGTTATGGGAAGAGATTATATGTTCCTTAATGGAGCCCTGTTGCTTATGCATCGTTAAACGCCTAGAAAGAGATGTTGTTGTCTTGCCTATATACTGGGTTTTTTGGAGCTTACAGTCCCCAAGTGGGCATTTGAAGGCATAGACGACGTTAGTCTCTTTTAAAGCGTTCTGTTTTGTGTCTGGAGAGTTTCTCATGAGTAGGCTGGCCGTTTTTCTGGTTTTATAGTAAATCGTCAGTTGTATCCTCTGATTTTTGTCTGTAGGGATAACGTTTCTATTAACAATATCTTTCAGGACCCTTTCCTGTTTTATGAGCTGTGGAAAAGAAGTTCCTGTAAAATAGTCTAATAGGGGGTATAGGTGTTGTGTTAGTTGTCTCTTCAGAGGTTGCATGGCGTTTCACTTTCCTTCTTATGATGTCTTCGACGAAACCATTGGAGAAGCCGTTGTTGACTAGGACCTGCCTTACCCTACAGAGTTCTTCGTCGACTTGCTTATATTCTGAGCTGTGGCTTAGAGCACGGTCGACATATGCGTTAACAACACTCCTCTTGTACCTGTCTGGGCAGTCGCTGTTGGCATTTAGGCACATTCCTATGTTCGTTTCCTTAGTGTAGACTGCAGTGTGGAAACCTCCGCTCTTTTCCATGACTGTTACATCTAGAAAGGGCAGCTTCCCATCCTTTTCCATCTCGTAAGTGAAACGCAGCATGGAACTCTGCTCAAATGCCTCCTTCAGCTCCTGCAGATGTCTGACATCAGGTACCTGTGTAAAAATGTCGTCAACATACCTGCAGTATATGGCCGGTTTCAAGTTCATGTCGACTAAGACTTTTTGCTCGATGGTACCCATGTAGAAGTTTGCAAACAGGACACCTAGGGGAGATCCCATGGCGACCCCATCTACTTGCTTATACATGTGCCCATCCGGGCTCAAGAAGGGTGCCTCTTTAGTACAAGCTTGGAGTAGTTTCCTTAGAATATTTTCGGGTATGTCAAGAGGAGTACAGGCTGGATCACGATACACTCTGTCGGCTATCATCCGATTGTCTCGTCCACAGGTACGTTGGTAAACAGCGATTCTACGTCCAACGAGGCTCTTATCCCTTTGGCCCGTGTGCCCCGCAGTAAGTCAACAAATTCCTTTGGAGACTTCAGGCTGAAGGCGCAAGGAACATAAGGAGTCAGCAGGCCGTTGAGTCGCTTCGCCAGTCTGTATGTGGGTGTGGGTATCTGGCTAATGATTGGCCGAAGTGGGTTTCCAGGCTTGTGTGTCTTGACATTTCCATACGCATATCCAGGTTTATATTCCCCAATGATCTTTGGCAGGTGGAGTCCGGATTTCTTGGCGTTCACAGTTTCGATCAGTTTGTTGATCTTTGCTTTCAAGGTCAAGGTTTGCTTTCCACCTCAAGACTCCGCTCCAATATAGAAGCATCAAGAAATATGGACCAATAGGCTTTCTACAATCACTTCCATTTCAATACCCATTGTTTCGTGTTCTGTCTTGTGTTGATGAAATTAATACCCTATTAATGCCACCTCTTGTTCTGTCTTGTGTTGATGAAATTAATACCCTATTAATGCCACCTCACCCCATCCACCTCACTCAAATGTAGATATAAACAAAATCGGAGATTTTTAAGTTCTATTCAGTTGTGTATTTGTAAACTAAAGTCTTTCAAAATGTAATAAGTTTTACGAAACGCGCTCGTGTCGTGTCAGACTAGAAATAAAAATGAATTTTGGAGAATTGATGTTTGAATTACCTCCAACAGTGAAAAGAAATGTACGAAAGATTGAGAAAATTCGTGTTAGAATTATTAATCTTACTTTTTCGGTCATATTTAATAATATATATATATATATATATATGTCGTACCTAGTAGCCAGAAAGTGCTTCTCAGCCTACTATGCAAGGCCTGATTTGTCTAATAAGCCAAGTTTTCCTGAATTAATATATTTTCTCTAACTTTTTTCTTATGAAATGATAAAGCTACCCATTTTATTATGTATGAGGTCATTTTTTTTTTATTGGAGTTAAAATTAACGTAGATATATGACCGAACCTAACCAACCCTACCTAACATAACCTAACCAAACTTTATAGGTTAGGTTAGGTTAGGTAGCCGAAAACGTTAGGTTAGGGGAGGTTAGGTAGTCGAAAAATAATTAATTCATGAAAACTTGGCTTATTAGGCAAATCGGGCCTTGCATAGTAGGCCGAGAAGTGCGTTCTGGCTACTAGGTACGACATATATATATATATATATATATATATATATATATATATATATATATATATATATATATATATATATATATATATATATGTCGTACCTAGTAGCCAGAACTCACTTCTGAGCCTACTATGCAAGGCCCGATTTGCCTAATAAGCCAAGTTTTCATGAATTAATTGCTTTTCGACTACCTAACCTACCTAACCTAACCTAACCTAACTTCTTCGGCAACCTAACCTAACCTAACCTATAAAGATAGGTTAGGTTAGGTTAGGTAGGGTTGGTTAGGTTCGGTCATATATCTACGTTAATTTTAACTCCAATAAAAAAAATTGACATCTTACATAATGAAATGGGTTGCTTTATCATTTCAAAAGAAAAAAATTAGAGAAAATATATTAATTCATGAAAACTTGGGTTATTAGGCAAATCGGGCCTTGCATTGTAGGCTGAAAAGTGAGTTCTGGCTACTAGGTACGACATATATATATATATATATATATATATATATATGTCGTACCTAATAGCCAGAACGCACTTCTCAGCCTAATATGCAAGGCCTGTTTTGCCAAATAAGCCAAGTTTTCCTTAATTAATATTATTTCTCTAATTTTTTTCTTATGAAATGATAAAGCTACCCATTTCATTATGTTTGAGGTCAATTTTTTTTATTGGAGTTAAAATTAACGTAGATATATGACCGAACCTAACCAACCCTACCTAACCTAACCTAACCAATCTTTATAGGTTAGGTTAGGTTAGGTAGCCGAAAAAGTTAGGTTAGGTTAGGTTAGGTAGGTTAGGTAGTCGAAAAACAATTAATTCATGAAAACTTGGCTTATTAGGCAAATCGGGCCTTGCATAGTAGGCTGAGAAGTGCATTCTGGCTACTAGGTACGACATATATATATATATATATATATATATATATATATATATATATATATATATATATATATATATATATATATATGTCGTACCTAGTAGCCAGAACGCACTTCTCAGCCTACTATGCAAGGCCCGATTTGCCTAATAAGCCAAGTTTTCATGAAATAATTGTTTTTCGACGACCTAACCTACCTAACCTAACCTAACCTAACTTTTTAGGCTACCTAACCGAACCTAACCTATAGAGATAGGTTAGGTTAGGTTAGGTAGGGTTGGTTAGGTTCGGTCATATATCTACGTTAATTTTAATTCCAATAACAAAAAATTGACCTCATACATAATGAAATGGGTAGCTTTATCATTCCATAAGAAAAAAATTAGAGAAAATATAATAATTCAGGAAATCTTGGCTTATTAGGCAAATCGGGCCTTGCATAGTAGGCTCAGAAGTGCGTTCTGGCTACTAGGTACGACATATATATATATATATATATATATATATATATATATATATATATATATATATGTCGTACCTAGTAGCCAGAACGCACTTCTCAGCCTACTATGCAAGGCCCGATTTGCCTAATAAGAAAAATTTTCATGAAATAATTTTTTTTCGACTACCTAACCTAACCTAACCTAACTTTTTCGGCTACCTAACCGAACTTTACCTATAGAGATAGGTTAGGTTAGGTTAGGTAGGGTTGGTTAGGTTCGGTCATATATCTACGTTAATATTAATTCCAATAACAAAAAATTGACCTCATACATAATGAAATAGGTAGCTTTATCATTTCATAAGAAAAAAATTAGAGAAAATATATTAATTCAGGAAAACTTGGCTTATTAGGCAAGTCGGGCCTTGCATAGTAGGTTCAGAAGCGCATTCTGGCTACAAGGTACAACATATATATATATATATATATATATATATATATATATATATGTATATATATATATATATATATATATATATATATATATATATATATATATATATATATATATATATATATTAGGGGCACCACCTCTGGTGCAATTGCAGGGACCCACATCCTCGAAGAAGATGTGGGTCCCTGAAAAACAAAGAGCATTCAGAGAAGATCTTTTGTTTTATTTTATTGCAATGCTACAGTTTACAGAGAACACACACACACACACACAAATATATAACAATTAAACAATCAGCTTTCGAAGACCTCATCCAGCTCCTAGGAGGTTGGGTGCATACCCAGGATACAGCACGCAGTTCCCCTCTGAACTGCGACACTGAGGCGCTGGAACAGAAAACTGGCTGCTCGTGGGTCTCTAGTTTTCCCAATGAGTTCCTCACCAACCTCCTTTAAAAACTTGAGTGCACATTTACCCTAGGCGCCCAGAGTCTCAGAGCCTATCGGCACGAACCTGTAACAACGTTCTAGGTCTCTGCACTTGTGAATTTTCTGGCTCTCCCTGAAGGTGGCTGCCCCACCTCCCTCCGCTAAGCTGTAACGTAAATAGGTATCAGCCAATGTAGATGCACAGGTGTAATCCCATACGACCTGTTTACCTTCCCTCCATGGCTGCAGGGTGACTCCATCCGGGCATTTTTGGCTGTTGTCAGGTCTGCACAACTAGGGTTCCCTTTGTGCTGGACACCCAGCTGTAGCCAAACTTCTCTTGATGATGTCATTGACTGCTTCATGTCTGACAATTTTTCCCTGTGTCTTATGACAGATGAGACCATTGCTGCCGTATCGGTCCGCCCGTGCATGGCCGCAAATACACCGGTGCTCGGTGGAGATAGGGGCGGCAAGGCGCAGAGCAACACCAATACGTAGGGCCCAATGGTCCAGGCGGGTGCCCAAGGCGGAATTAGGGACTGCCAACAGGAAGTCCCCAGCATGGGAGGCTTGCAGAGCAAGGAGACGCGCTCTGTCCTTCTGAGAAGCTGCCTCCAGCAATGCTTTGGCGATGTTCTCCACTATGGGGCCATCCCATTTGGCCTGTTTACCGTCGTTTGGAAAAGTTGGTTGGGTGTGTGAATTGGCAAGAGTGTCCCACTGACCAGCTCCTTCCACAAATTTGGGATCACGAATCCCAATGGAGTTCCTTTGGTATTCTGGTAGTATTTCCTTCACTAATTCACTTGTAGCACTGGTCGAGGATAAGAATGCCGGCAATGCTAACTGTGTCGCCTTGCGAATACCTATAACCCCGAGTCTAACTGGGAGCGTTGCTTGGTCCCACTGGTCATCTTACAGGGAGAGGTTTAACACTTTCATAGTTATTTTCTTTAGGAGTGAGTCGTATTCCGTTAGTTTTGGGCTGTCAAAGGAAGGAGCACACTCGAGGAAATAGGTAAGTCTGGGCAAGGCCAGGCACCTTGTAAGAAGGTACAAAGCATCGTGAGCATCCAAAGCCCCTATTCGCGCCTCCATCCTCCTCAGGTCTTTAAGCTTTTCTTCGAGGAATACCACAATAGCGTTCGAGCCCAAAGGTGCCCATAGCAGCACACTGTCGGTGGGAGCGATCACTTGAGCTCCTGGCAATAAGATTCGTACTGCATCTATGATTGGTTGGCTGGATGAAATGATTTCACACTTTGATGGATTTAGTGTAAGGCCTAACTCCTCTCCCCTAGATTTCACTAGCTGAAGATCTCCTAACAGGGATTCCTGTGTCCCTGCCAGGGTGCCATCGTCCAGGAACCAGATGTTGAATTCGCTGGACAACCTGCTTGTGACCTCCTTAGCTGCCATGCAGAAAAGAAAAGGGGCAAGTGGGTCTCCCTGCTGGACACCTTCTGCGGAAACAACTTCATGTTCCCCAAACAACAGTGTCGATTCCCTACTGTACCCTGCTGAGACGAAGGGGAGTAGACATGGAAAGCTTGTTCGAACTGCTTCCAGTACCACATCCCTTTTTACCTGGTTGAAGGCATTTTTAAAGTCTAATTTAATTAATGCCTTATTTTCTGGGAGGTCCTTGATATAGGCTCGTGCTGCATGAGCTGCTGCTTCACAGCCATGGGGGGACACCAAAACCTAGTTGATGGGGTCGAAGCATCGTTGCAGCGTCTATGCTGATTTTTCTGACAGCTGCCCTAGCAACAAGGCGCCGAAGTGTGTTACCCACGGCAATGGGTCTGACTCCACCACCCTTCTTCTTAAGGGCACAAAGGGATGCTCCGAAGAAGAAGGGTTTAATTGTATCTGGGATCAACCCGGAGAGACAGTCGTTGACAAACTTCGTGATCTCTGACAGTAGTGTCTCGGCAACTTCGCCGAGAACTGGGTTTGTCATCTCATTGAGGTGCTGAGGTCTTACTCCAGTGTATCCCCCTGCTGAGCCTGGTGGAAATGACATGATGGCTTTGTATACCTCTGACGCTTGGAGGAATAGAGGTCCCATGTCTGGGACATTTGTGTCCCGAGCAGTGGGTTCCCATGGTACTCAAGGAGGGTGCTTCTCTCTCAGTCGGCAGCTGCTGTATTTCTAGGGGCGATTGTTTCTTCACTGGTAAGTAACCTAATTGCCCCTACTGTGTTGACCTCTTAAATTTTCATGGTCACTTGTGTTCCAAGCTTAAAATTATCATTGGAACTTTTGGGTCTTCCACGACGGTTTTTGCGTTGAGGAGGGATGGGGATCAAGTTGTCAGCTCTGGGGAAATTATTTATTCCTCTAGTGACTGATGAGGCTAGCGACTTGCCTCCTCTTGCAGGTACGCCTAAGCAAATATTGCCAAACAGGAGCAAATTATGCCATGCTTTGATGGTGGCCGCAGCATTAAGATTTTCAGACCGTTCATTCACTTTTCTTAGAAGGTCTGTATATTACCCTGCTGCAAATGGGTGTGCTGCTTTAGGAATGTGGGGAAGAGTTCTGGTGGTGGATGCTTTGATGGCCCCCAGGAGGTCATCTGATGACATGAAGCTTGCTGGGATGTGTGGGGGTGCCGGGGGGACCTGTGGGCCTTCCTTCTCTACAGGTACCGTCCATTAACCCTCTCAGTTGTTGTGTTGACGTAGGGTTCCATCGTTTCTAAGGCTGTGAGATTAGTCACACACCCGACACGTTCCTCTGGGTCTGGGTCCCCCTCTGGGTGCGCCTCTGGGTGCATTGTTCCCAGGACCGTGCTCTTGGCTGAGATGTTCCTGATTAGTTTAGGTAGTCCCCTCCGTCCCCCGGGCAGGCTGTGATATCTGCGTGGTGTGGGAGGGTGGACACGGGCGGTGACAACAGGGGTGGTTAGCTGTCCCTCGCACTCACCACTCGGCTATAAATATATATATATATATATATATATATATATATATATATATATATATATATATATATATATATATATATATATATATATATATATATATATATATATATATATATATATATATATATATATATATATATATATATATATATATATATATATATTATTAAATATGACCGAAAAAGTAAGATTAATAATTCTAACACGAATTTTCTCAATCTTTCGTACATTTCTTTTCACTGTTGGAGGTAATTCAAAAATCAATTCTCCAAAATTCATTTTTATTTCTAGTCTGACGCGACACGAGCGCGTTTCGCAAAACTTATTACATTTTCAAAGACTTTAGTTTACAAATACACAACTGAATAGAACTTACACATCTTCGATTTTTGTTTATATCTACATTTCAGTGAGGTGGATGGGGTGAGGTGGCATTAATAAGGTATTAATTTCATCAACACAAGACAGAACAAGAGGTAGCATTAATAGGGTATTAATTTCATCAACACAAGACAGAACACGAAACAATGGGTATTGAAATGGAAGTGATTGTAGAAAGCCTATTGGTCCATATTTCTTGATTTTTCTATATTGGAGCGGAGTCTTGAGGTGGGTAGAATATAGTTGTGCATTAATTGGCTGTTGATTGCTGGTGTTGACTTCTTAATGTGTAGTGCCTCGCAAACGTCAAGCCACCTGCTGTCGCTGTATCTATCGATGATTTCTGTGTTGTTTACTAGGATTTCTCTGGCGATGGTTTGGTTGTGGGAAGAGATTATATGTTCCTTAATGGAGCCCTGTTGTTTATGCATCGTTAAACGCCTAGAAAGAGATGTTGTTGTCTTGCCTATATACTGGGTTTTTTGGAGCTTACAGTCCCCAAGTGGGCATTTGAAGGCATAGACTACGTTGGTCTCTTTTAAAGCGTTCTGCTTTGTGTCTGGAGAGTTTCTCATGAGTAGGCTGGCCGTTTTTCTGGTTTTATAGTAAATCGTCAGTTGTATCCTCTGATTTTTGTCTGTAGGGATAACGTTTCTATTAACAATATCTTTCAGGACCCTTTCCTGTTTTATGAGCTGTGGAAAAGAAGTTCCTGTAAAATAGTCTAATAGGGGGTATAGGTGTTGTGTTAGTTGTCTCTTCAGAGGTTGCATGGCGTTTCACTTTCCTTCTTATGATGTCTTCGACGAAACCATTGGAGAAGCCGTTGTTGACTAGGACCTACCTTACCCTACAGAGTTCTTCGTCGACTTGCTTATATTCTGAGCTGTGGCTTAGAGCACGGTCGACATATGCGTTAACAACACTCCTCTTGTACCTGTCTGGGCAGTCGCTGTTGGCATTTAGGCACATTCCTATGTTCGTTTCCTTAGTGTAGACTGCAGTGTGGAAACCTCCGCTCTTTTCCATGACTGTTACATCTAGAAAGGGCAGCTTCCCATCCTTTTCCATCTCGTAAGTGAAACGCAGCATGGAACTCTGCTCAAATGCCTCCTTCAGCTCCTGCAGATGTCTGACATCAGGTACCTGTGTAAAAATGTCGTCAACATACCTGCAGTATATGGCCGGTTTCAAGTTCATGTCGACTAAGACTTTTTGCTCGATGGTACCCATGTAGAAGTTTGCAAACAGGACACCTAGGGAAGAACCCATGGCGACCCCATCTACTTGCTTATACATGTGCCCATCCGGGCTCAAGAAGGGTGCCTCTTTAGCACAAGCTTGGAGTAGTTTCCTTAGAATATTTTCTGGTATGTCAAGAGGAGTACAGGCTGGATCATGATACACTCTGTCGGCTATCATCCCGATTGTCTCGTCCACAGGTACGTTGGTAAACAGCGATTCTACGTCCAACGAGGCTCTTATCCCTGTGGCCCGTGTGCCCCGCAGTAAGTCAACAAATTCCTTTGGAGACTTCAGGCTGAAGGCGCAAGGAACATAAGGAGTCAGCAGGCCGTTGAGTCGCTTCGCCAGTCTGTACGTGGGTGTGGGTATCTGGCTAATGATTGGCCGAAGTGGGTTTCCAGGCTTGTGTGTCTTGACATTTCCATACGCATATCCAGGTTTATATTCCCCAATGATCTTTGGCAGGTGGAGTCCGGATTTCTTGGCGTTCACAGTTTCGATCAGTTTGTTGACCTTTGCTTTCAATTCGGCTGTAGTGTCCTTCGTTACCCTTTGGAACTTAGTTTGACCAAAACTTTGACTTTAGAACTCTCTGACCAAACTAAGTTCCAGACGGCTGGACGTCTGCGAGGCACTACACATCAAGAAGTCAACACCAGCAATCAACAGCCAATTAATGCACAACTATATTCTACCTACTTCAAGACTCTGCTCCAATATAGAAGCATCAAGAAATATGGACCAATAGGCTTTCTACAATTACTTCCATTCAATACCCATTGTTTCGTGTTTGAATTTAATACCCATTCAATTCCCATTGTTTCGTGTTCTGTCTTGTATTGGAATTTAATACCCATTGAATACCCATTGTTGAAAGTTCGTTTTTCATCTCATCCACCTCACCCAAATGTAGATATAAACCTCGAAGATGTGTAAAGCTCTATTCAGTTTCAGTTGTGTGTAAACTAAAGTCTATGAAAATGTAATATGTTTTACGAAACGCGCTCAAGTGTCGCGTCAGACTAGAAATAAAAATGAATTTTGGAGAATTGATCTTTGAATTACCATCAACAGTGAAAAGAAATGTAAGAAAGATAGAGAAAATTCGTGTTAGAATTATTAATCTTACTTTTTCGGTCATATTTAATAATATATATATATATATATATATATATATATATATATATATATATATATATATATATATATATATATATATATATATATATATATATATATATATATATATATATATATATATATATATATATATACATATATATAATGCACAACTTGCCTAAACACGCAAGAGAGAGATTATACAACCTTAGAACACTTTCCCACCAGGAGATTCGAACCCTAGCCAGCACAGAAGCCTTACAGCAACTGGCATAACTGGTACGCCTTACAGCAACTGGCATAACTAGTAAGCCTTTAACCCACTGCCCCACAGCTCAAACCCTTAAAAGAGATGGAAATTTCATAGTATTTCACCTCCAAAGATCACCACCTCCCAAGGGCAACTAGAGCATAGTGAGGGGCTACTCACATTCTTTCATCAAATTCCTGTTAATATGGGAGACTCTGTGTCTATGCTTAATGCACAACTTGCCTAAACATGCAAGAGAGATGCAAGTTGCATCTCTTTTAATGCAAGTTGTGCATAACTTAATGCAAGTTGTGCCCGTAACTCTACTGCTCTCTTAATTCGATCTGATATTCCCTTTGTCCCCCTTCTTCTTACGTCACCTATCCATTGTTCTGCTGACCGTGATTTTGTGGGTAAATGGTATACAGTCTGTTCCATTTATCTCCCTCCAAATGTCCCGCTTTCCCTTCCTGATCTTAAGCACCTCTTGGACTCCTTGCCAGAGCCGGTGCTCCTTTTGGGTGATTTCAACTGTCTACATTCCCTCTGGGGTGATGTTCTGACAAACACCCAAGGCCGTCTTCTCGAACCGTTCGTCCTCGCTTCTTCTCTATCTCTTCTGAATTCTGGTGAGCCCACTCATGTGGACTCTCGAACTCGCACCCTTTCCTGTCTTGATCTTTCTCTCTGCTCGTCGTCCCTTTACTTAGATTTCACATGGCAGGTTCTTGATGAACTCCATAACAGTGATCATTTCCCTATCCTCGTTTCCTCTTTCTCTTTCCTCCCTCCCCTTTCCTTCCCTAGGTGGTAGTTTGCCAAGGCTGACTGGTGCCTATTCACCCTCCGTGCTACTCTCTCTGACCTCTCCTCTCTGCCTCTTCCTCGCGCCCTCCTCCTTTTTTATGACACTGTCTTCAATGCTGCCCTCAGCTCTATCCCTCGCTCTTCCTCCCGGGGCACACGGAAGTGTGTTCCCTGGTGGAATGTGGACTGTGCTCGGCTTGTCCACTGTAAGCGTGCAGCCTGGAAGAAACACCGCCTCCGGCAGACGGCTGATTCTTTTATTCATTTTCGGAAGGCAAGTGCGGAGGCCCGTACGACCATCCGTACAGCTAAACGTGAGAGTTGGAAATCTTATGTTTCAACCATTACGTCCGATACTTCTCTGCCGCAGATCTGGAAGAAGATCCACAAGATTGGGGCAAGGAATCTTATCCTTTAGATTTCTGCACTCATCTCCGCCTTCCCTATAACGATCCTTTCACTCTATCTGAACTTCAATCTGCCCTGGCCCTCTGCGGATCTACGGCGGCGGGCTCGGATGATGTTCATTATGAGATGCTTCGCCATCTCCCTCCGTGCACGTCTCAGTATTTTCTGAGTCTGTATAACCAGGTCTGGGAGTCGTCGTCCGTCCCTGAGGACTGGCTAGATGCCGTTGTACTCCCTATTCGGAAACCAGGATCTCTCGGTATGTCCCCTAAGGACTTCCGCCCTATTGCTCTCATGAGTTGTGTTTGCAAGTTCTTTGAGCGTATGGTGAATGTCTGTCTGATGTGGTTCTTGGAACACCATCACCACCTCTCTCCTTCTCAATTTGGTTTTCGCAAGTGCCACAGCACGACTGATGTCTTGGTGAACTTGGAGGTCTATATTCGTACTGGTTTTGCTTCGAAGACCTCCGTTGTTGCCGTCCTTTTTGACCTGGAAAAGGCTTATGACACGACTTGGAGATACCATATTCTGTCCCAACTTCGTTGTTTTGGCCTTCGTGGTAATCTCCCTCTCTTCCTTCAATGCTTTCTCTGTTGTCGTACCTTTCGAGTCAGGCTTGGTGCCACTCTCTCTGCCACTTTTCGGCAGTATGAAGGTGTGCCCCAAGGTAGTGTTCTGACTACTACTCTTTTTCTGGTTGCCCTCAATGGTCTTCTTTCCTCCCTTTCTTCTAGCATCTTCTCCGCTCTTTATGTCGATGATCTTATCCTTTGCTGTCAGGGTGATGATTCGCCTCTCCTTCAGCGCCGGCTTCAACTTGCAATTGATGCCGTGTCATCTTGGGCCACCAATCATGGCTTCAAGTTCTCTACTACTAAGACTTGTGCCAAGACTTTTAATCGGAAGCGGGTCGTTCTTCGTCCCTCTTTGTCACTTTATGGTCACCCCCTTGAGTACAAAGATTCCGCGAAGCTTTTGGGGTTATTCTTTGACACTCGTTTGTCTTGGTCGCCCCATGTCTCTTACCTCCGTGTTGAATGCTCTAAGGCCCTCAACCTACTTAAGGTTTTGTCCCATACTTCTTGGGGAGCGGATAGGCGCACGCTCCTTTATTTGCGTTCCTCTCTCGTCCTGTCTAAACTCGATTATGGTTGCCCTGCAAACTCTTTCTCTCATTCAAAGAGAGAACATTCATTTTCTCAAACTCTCATTCTCACTCTCACACTCTCTCTCTCTCTCTCTCTCTCACTCTCACTCTCACTCTCACTCTCATTCTCACTCTCACTCTCACTCTCACTCTCACTCTCACTCTCTCTCTCTCTCTCTCTCTCTCTCTCTCTCTCTCTCTCTCTCTCTCTCTCTCTCTCTCTCACTCTCTCTCTCTCTCTCTCTCTCTCTCTCTCTCTCTCTCTCTCTCTCTCTCTCTCTCTCTCTCTCTCTCTCTCTCTCTCTCTCTCTCTCAGACCATCCATCACAGCGTTCGGAGAGATTAGCCCTGAACATGTGGCGTCCATCCTTATAGAGACAAACAAAAAAAACAGAGATTCTCTCTTATATATGTAGATGGGGCTCAAGAGTATAAAAGAGATACTTATTCTTGCAGGAACTGCGTCATGTCAAGAAAAGCTGCGATGGTGTTTGCTGCTTCGGCAATGGTCCTCTCCATCTACCACTTGCTACCTTACCTTACCAACCCAACCTCCTACTTACAACAGTCCTCAACCTCTAATCTAAGGTCAACTTTCCAAAACAACATTAAGATGGAAGGTTAGTACTTTAATTCTAATATTAGAAATTTCCCTTCCAGTATTTTACTCCGGGAACATGAACGAAGTGAAAACAATTAAATTCTTTATGTTGAATTTTAATTATTTAAGTCTGTATCTTGATTCAGAGCTGTAACCAATGAATATAACGTCCTCCAGAAAGTTAATGAAATAGTGATATAACACCGTGTATATGATATGAAACAATGGAATAATGATCATGGGATGAGAAGTGTTTGGTCCATGGAACGCACATTATTATTTTATGATTAGGTGTAATTATTCTGTTAACTGTGCTATCAGAGTATTATGCCTGTTAACTGTACTATCAGAGTATTATGCCTGTTAACTGTGCTATCAGAGTATTATGCCTGTTAACTGTGCTATCAGAGTATTATGCCTGTTAACTGTGCTATCAGAGTATTATGCCTGTTAACAGTGCTATCAAAGTATTATGCCTGTTAACTGTGCTATCAGAGTATTATGCCCGTTAACTGTGCAAGCAGAGTATTATGCCCGTTAACTGTGCTAGCAGAGTATTATGCCTGTTAACTGTCCTAACAGGGTTTTATGCCTGTTAACTGTAATAACAGGGTATTATGCCTGTTAACCGTGCAATCAGAGTATTATGCTTGTTAACTGTGCTAACAGGAGTATTATGCCTGTTAACTGTGCTAGCAGAGTGTTATGCCTGTTAAGTTTGATATCAGAGTATTATGCCTGTTAACTGTGCTATCAGAGTATTATGTCTGTTTACTGTACTATCAGAGTATTATGCCTGTTAACTGTGCTATCAGAGTATTATGCCTGTTAACTGTGCTAACAGGAGTATTATGCCTGTTAACTGTGCTATCAGAGTATTATGCCTGTTAACTGTGCTATCAGAGTATTATGCCTGTTAACTGTGCTATCAGAGTATTATGCCTGTTAACTGTGCTATCAGAGTATTATGCCTGTTAACTGTGCTAGCAGAGTATTATGCCTGTTAACTGTACTGGCAGAGTATTATGCCTGTTAACTGTGCTAGCAGAGTATTATGCCTGTTAACTGTACTGGCAGAGTATTATGTCTGTTAACTGTGCTAGCAGAGTATTATGCCTGTTAACTGTGCTAGCAGAGTATTATGCCTGTTAACTGTACTAGCAGAGTATTATGCCTGTTAACTGTGCTATCAGAGTATTATGCCTGTTAACTGTGCTAGCAGAGTATTATGCCTGTTAACTGTGCTAGCAGAGTATTATGCCTGTTAACTGTGCTAGCAGAGTATTATGCCTGTTAACTGTGCTAGCAGAGTATTATGCCTGTTAACTGTGCTAACAGAGTATTATGCCTGTTAACTGTGCTAGCAGAGTATTATGCCTGTTAACTGTGCTAGCAGAGTATTATGCCTGTTAATTGTACTGGCAGAGTATTATGTCTGTTAACTGTGCTAGCAGAGTATTATGCCTGTTAACTGTGCTATCAGAGTATTATGCCTGTTAACTGTACTGGCAGAGTATTATGCCTGTTAACTGTACTGGCAGAGTATTATGCCTGTTAACTGTGCTAGCAGAGTATTATGCCTGTTAACTGTGCTACGTCGGCGGGTAGAGTGCGCCACGGTTTTTGATAATATATGCATATACTCCTGTTGGGAATTTTATTGCGCACACAATGATACCAAAATGAAAGACCTAAGACGAAAATTGAGGTGACCAAAGTGAAAGGAGTTTTTATCGCACATTTTACATTTTATCACTCTATTGCGCTCCCGGGTTACTTTCTCTCACTTTCTCTGTTTGCTGCGGGTGGTAAGCCGGCTTTTTGTGTTTATTTACTTTGGATTCTTTAGAGCATTCTATTGCGAACACATTGTTACCAAATTGAAAAATCTAGGACGAGAATTAAAGTGACAAAGTTGAAAAGAGAGTACACTCTTCAGTATTACCGCACGCTCCCGCGAGCTCCCGCGAGCTCCCGCGGAACGTCCAAAACCACTAAGGTAGGAGAAATGCTTTCTCGCCAAAACGCGTGAGCGGTATTTAGCCTACAAACTGTGCTAACAGAGTATTATTCCTGTTAACTGTGCTAACAGAGTTTTATTCCTGCTAACTGTCCTAGCAGAGTATTATGCCTTTTAACTGTCCTAGCAGAGTATTATGCCTTTTAACTGTCCTAGCAGAGTATTATGCCTTTTAACTGTCCTAGCAGAGTATTATGCCTTTTAACTGTCCTAGCAGAGTATTATGCCTTTTAACTGTCCTAGCAGAGTATTATGCCTTTTAACTGTCCTAGCAGAGTATTATGCCTTTTAACTGTCCTAGCAGAGTATTATGCCTTTTAACTGTCCTAGCAGAGTATTATGCCTTTTAACTGTCCTAGCAGAGTATTATGCCTTTTAACTGTCCTAGCAGAGTATTATGCCTTTTAACTGTCCTAGCAGAGTATTATGCCTTTTAACTGTCCTAGCAGAGTATTATGCCTTTTAACTGTCCTAGCAGAGTATTATGCCTTTTAACTGTCCTAGCAGAGTATTATGCCTGTTAATTCTCCCAGCAGAGTATTATGCCTGCTAACTGTCCTTGCAGAGTACTATACCTGTTAACTGTGCTAGCAGAGAATTATGCCTGTTAACTCTGCTAGCAGAGTATTATGCCTACTAACTGTGCTAGCAGAGTATCATGCCTGTTAACTGTGCTAGCAGAGTATTATGTCTGTTAACTGTGCTTGTAGAGTATTATGTCTGTTAACTGTGCTAGCAGAGTATTATGTCTGTTAACTGTGCTAGCAGAGTATTATGTCTGTTAACTGTGCTTGTAGAGTATTATACCTGTTAACTGTGGTAGCAGAGTATTATGTCTGTTAACTGTGCTAGCAGAGTATTATACCTGTTAACTGTGCTAGCAGAGTATTATGCCTTTTAACAGATTTAACTGAAAGTAAGATATTGTATGAACTATGATAACACTGATGATTGTACTGATATTAATGAGCAATATGAATTATGTGTTTTCCTTTAATCACAACGGATGACGGAATCTTATGATAACCTATATGATTTATTGTATACTAGGCAGAACCGGGCACCTCCGGGTACACTGTCTCTTCCCATTCCTTTCTCTCCCACTTTCACTATCAACTTTCATTTCCCCCTTTCATCTTCATTTCTTCTCTCCCATTTCTCTTCTCTCCACTCCACTCACTCTCTCCCCCCTTGCCCTCACGCTCTTACTCCCTCTTCCATTCTTCCTCTTTTCTCCTTCTTTACCCTTCCCACTCTACCGCCCTCTCTATCCTCTTTCCCTACCCCTCATTACTCTCTCCCTTCCCATATCCCTCTTCCACTTTCCTTCACTGGCCCTTTCCTTCACTCCAACTCCCCTTCACTCAATCACTCCCTCTTCCCTTCCCCTAACCCCTCTCTCTCCTCTATCTCCCGTTCCCTTTTTCATCCCCTCTCCTCCTGTAACCCCGTTCTTCAATCTTTTCACTCTTTACACATTTTTTCCTCTCATTTCTCTCCCCCTTCTCCCTCTTCTTCCCACTTTCTCCTCTACTTCCCACCTTCTCCTCTACTTCCCTCCCTCAACACTCGACCTATTGACCCTCCCCATTTATCTAACCGTTCTCCCTCTTTTTTTCCCTCACCTCTTCCACCTCTTTCCCCCTTCCCCTCTCCACCTCTTCCCAGTTTATTATTATCCCTCTCTCTTTCCCCGTCTTACCCTCACCCCATTCTCCACCTTTTACCCCCCTTCTTTCCCTACTTCCTCCCCCCCCTCTCTCTGCTCCTCCCACCCTCTCCCCCTCTTCTCTCCCTTAATACGCAAATCAATAACGCCGTGAGAATTCCAAATTCAGTCGTTTAAATAATTAATACTACGGTTTAATTTTTTGTATTGTGTCTTCAGGGCGACCAGTGTCCGATATTACGACCATTCCCTTCTCCCGGGGAAAAATTGTAAAATAATAATTCAGAATCCAGTCAAATAGTATTGTGGGAGTGTCACAATTCCTGACACACCCAACTCTAGTTATTGGTCATTTGCATTTATATATATGTAGATTAGTAAAATTATTGAGGAGAAAAACCTAAATAACATGAGAGAAATTATTGTTTATTTGTGTCACAGCGGACCCAACAATGGTCTTTGTTCAGGACAGGTCAGCATAAATGCGTTTTTTTTCAGTAGAATGTAAGCATATTTCGCATTCAGTCGCGCACATTTAACATATTGTTATGACACTGGAGTTCATCATACCACCACTCAGAATTGTTTGAGAGTTACATTCAGCCACAACCAGTATGAAGAACTATTAAGCAATATTTTACAATGATTGAATGAATAAGTTTTTATAACGAGGTTACTATTAGGTTGTATCTGTAACTTAAATGTTAATTTGGTTGAACTACATAGCAACATTATTTCGACGATTACAACATAGCAACATTGTTTGTAATTTGTGGATTACATCTTATATATCTATGGACTTGGTCCGCCTGTTATTTGGCAGCTACATATCATTTGACTGAATCACAAAGTGAAGGCGCTTAACATAAGTGATCTTTTGTTATTTTAACCCTTTCAGTATTGGAAGCTTCATAATCAAAACTGTCCTGAAGTACAGAACAGCTGCACTCTGTGTGTGTGTGCAGCAGCACTCTCTCTGTGTGCAGCAGCACTCTCTCTGTGTGTAGCAACACTCTCTCTGTGTGTAGCAACACTCTCTGTGTGTAGCAACACTCTCTCTGTGTGTAGCAACACTCTCTGTGTGTAGCAACACTCTCTCTGTGTGTAGCAACACTCTCTCTGTGTGTAGCAGCACTCTCTGTGTGTAGCAACACTCTCTCTGTGTGTAGCAGCACTCTCTGTGTGTAGCAGCACTCTCTGTGTGTAGCAGCACTCTCTGTGTGTAACAGCACTCACTGTGTGTAGCAACACTCTCTGTGTGTAACAGCACTCTCTGTGTGTAGCAACACTCTCTCTGTGTGTAGCAACACTCTCTGTGTGTAGCAGCACTCTCTGTGTGTAGCAACACTCTCTCTGTGTGTAGCAGCACTCTCTGTGTGTAGCAACACTCTCTCTGTGTGTAGCAGCACTCTCTCTGTGTGTAGCAGCACTCTCTCTGTGTGTAGCAGCACTCTCTCTGTGTGTAGCTGCACTCTCTCTGTGTGTAGCAGCACTCTCTCTGTGTGTAGCAGCACTCTCTGTGTGTAGCAGCACTCTCTGTGTGTGCAGCAGCACTCTCTGTGTGTAGTAGCACTCTCTGTGTGTAGCAGCTCTCTCTGTGTGTAACAGCACTCTCTGTGTGTAGCAACACTCTCGCTGTGTGTAGCAACACTCTCTGTGTGTAGCAGCACTCTCTGTGTGTAGCAGCACTTTCTGTGTGTAGCAACACTCTCTCTGTGTGTAGCAGCACTCTCTGTGTGTAGCAGCTCTCTCTGTGTGTAACAGCACTCTCTGTGCGTAGCAGCACTCTCTCTGTGTGTAGCAACACTCTCTCTGTGTGTACCAGCACTCTCTCTGTGTGTAGCAGCACTGTCTGTGTGTAGCAGCACTCTCTGTGTGTGCAGCAGCACTCTCTGTGTGTGCAGCAGCACTCTCTGTGTGTAGCAGCACTCTCTGTGTGTAGCAGCACTCTCTGTGTGTAACAGCACTCTCTCTGTGAGCAGCAGCACTCTCTGTGTGTAGCAACACTCTCTCTGTGTGTAGCAGCACTCTCTCTGTGTGAAGCTGCACTCTGTGTGTGTAGCAGCACTCTCTCTGTGTGTAGCAACACTCTCTGTGTGTAGCAACACTCTCTCTCTGTGTAGCAGCACTCTCTCTGTGTGTAGCAGCACTCTCTGTGTGTAACAGCACTCTCTGTGTGTAGCAACACTCTCTCTGTGTGTAGCAACACTCTCTGTGTGTAGCAACACTCTCTGTGTGTAGCAACACTCTCTGTGTGTAGCAACACTCTCTCTCTGTGTAGCAACACTCTCTGTGTGTGCAGCAACACTCTCTGTGTGTAGCAACACTCTCTCTGTGTGTAGCAACACTCTCTGTGTGTAGCAACACTCTCTGTGTGTAGCAACACTCTCTCTGTGTGTAGCAACACTCTCTCTGTGTGTAGCAACACTCTCTGTGTGTAACAGCACTCTCTCTGTGTGTAGCAGCACTCTCTCTGTGTGTAGCAACACTCTCTGTGTGTAACAGCACTCTCTGTGTGTAGCAGCATACTCTGTGTGTAGGAGCACTCTCTGTGTGTAGCAACACTCTCTGTGTGTAGCAACACTCTCTGTGTGTAGCAGCACACTCTCTGTGTAGCAACACTCTCTCTGTGTGTAGCAACACTCTCTGTGTGTAGCAACATTCTCTGTGTGTAGCAACACTCTCTCTGTGTGTAGCAGCACTCTCTCTGTGTGTAGCAACACTCTCTGTGTGTAACAGCACTCTCTGTGTGTAGCAACACTCTCTGTGTGTAGCAGCACTCTCTGTGTGTAACAGCACACTCTGTGTGTAGCAGCACTCTCTGTGTGTAGCAACACTCTCTGTGTGTAGCAACACTCTCTGTGTGTAGCAACACTCTCTGTGTGTAGCAACACTCTCTGTGTGTAGCAACACTCTCTGTGTGTAGCAACACTCTCTGTGTGTAGCAACACTCTCTGTGTGTAGCAGCACTCTGTGTGTGTAGCAGCACTCTCTGTGTTTAGCAACACTCTGTGTGTAGCAGCACTCTCTGTGTGTAGCAGCACTCTCTGTGTGTAACAGCACTCTCTGTGTGTAACAGCACTCTCTGTGTGTAGCAGCATACTCTGTGTGTAGGAGCACTCTCTGTGTGTAGCAACACTCTCTGTGTGTAGCAGCACACTCTCTGTGTAGCAACACTCTCTCTGTGTGTAGCAACACTCTCTGTGTGTAGCAACATTCTCTGTGTGTAGCAACACTCTCTCTGTGTGTAGCAGCACTCTCTCTGTGTGTAGCAACACTCTCTGTGTGTAACAGCACTCTCTGTGTGTAGCAACACTCTCTGTGTGTAGCAGCACTCTCTGTGTGTAACAGCACACTCTGTGTGTAGCAGCACTCTCTGTGTGTAGCAACACTCTCTGTGTGTAGCAACACTCTCTGTGTGTAGCAACACTCTCTGTGTGTAGCAACACTCTCTGTGTGTAGCAACACTCTCTGTGTGTAGCAACACTCTCTGTGTGTAGCAACACTCTCTGTGTGTAGCAACACTCTCTGTGTGTGTAGCAGCACTCTCTGTGTGTAGCAGCACTCTCTGTGTGTAGCAGCACTCTCTGTGTTTAGCAACACTCTGTGTGTAGCAGCACTCTCTGTGTGTAGCAGCACTCTCTGTGTGTAGCAGCACTCTCTGTGTGTAGCAGCACTCTCTGTGTGTAGCAACACTCTCTGTGTGTAGCAACACTCTCTGCTGTTGTACAATGATAAGGCAAGTCTGTCAGGAAGTCGTGAGTTCTTTGCAGTGCGTCATAAAGTTACTGCTAATTGACAGTGATTAATCTGAAGCACAGCTTACAATCTTGGTTTTTGGTTAATTTTTGTGACAACATCTAATCAGCAGATTCCTTGAGGAACAAAGTGGATAATTCGTGACATATTTTTTTGTCATGAAAGGAATCTTGTGGTATAAGGTCAGAGACTGTCTGATACACACAGTGTGTGGTAGGTGAAGCCCAACCATTGGTACTAATCAATATTTGTTGCTGTAGTGAACCCTGCAGCTTCGGCATTTTTCTGGAAACAAATAAAAGGGCAAACTGGAACCGGACAAGAACTAGTCATAGACGAGGAATCACCTCAACATTGCAAGAAATAGCAGTATGATGAACTTTCTTGGAATCTAGAGATAACTGTGTTTATTGTTGTTAGGTTTGCAAGGTATGACAGTCCAACCTTTTGCTTTGCCACTGCCTGTTTCTTATGTGATGTGGTGGTCCAGCGATATATCACTGTCTCTGCATCATGTTAGTTGGGATTCGATCACCAGCTATTGATTTTGCAACCCTTAGGTGATTGATGAAGATTAAGCCACCCAAGAGGTGGCACGGGCATGAATAGCCCGTAAGTGGTGGCCCTTTCGAGCCATTACCAGTATCAAAAGATGATACTGGAGATCTGTGGAGGCGCAACTGCACCCTGCGTGACGGGAGATGTCTCCCGGACCAAGTGGTGACCAAATGGTCAACCCTTAGGTATTTATTGGAATATCTTAGGATATAGTATATCCCGTAGGCCTAAATTTGAACTTGATGAAACATTTGAAAATGCATCCCGGGTGCGCCTTGGTAATGTTTTCAACATTGTACAACAGTGATATAGATACAGTACAGATAAGACTGAACAGACGTTCAGTCTGTTTGTGAGACTTCTATGTGCCCCGCCCCTAATGTTAAACACCTGCATAATTTAACACCGGTAATGGCTGAGAAATCAGCAAAAGCGCTAAAAACTGTAGTTATGATAACCCCTTTAACATATAATCTGACTACCTTAAACATAAAATGCTGAAACTGTATGTATTCTCTCTCATGGTACCTCGCCCTCTGTAATACATACATCTGTACGTCGCCATCTGTAATTAACACCTCTGTACTTGTTTCCCAATGCAAAGAACTGTCGAGCCTCTATGTCGTTTTCTGATACTACTATTGCCCAAAACAGTATTAAACAATTTGATTATACACCCATTGACGTTCTGGCTGACTTTCAGTTTGCATTAGTCAACGACGTTTTGTAGTTTTGTGGTGGCGGCTACAACTTACAGGGTAGCTCTGCTCTTTCTGTTTCCTGATGCTTTTGACAAAGTTGAATACTGTGAAGCTTGTGCTAGGAGGAATTCTTTCGTATAGCACAAGTTTATGCCTGCTCCAGTTGTAAGGGATGCTTGCAGTTGTGCTTGCTTGGCACAACTTCCTTAACTCTCATCCAATATGTGGCAGGTTTGGAGTCTTCAGATTTATAATGCAACGAGAATTCTAGAGATGTTATCAATGTCGACCTAGACGACTGATTGCAGTGTCATGGTGTATTCAGAGGTGAATGTCCAGGGGAATGTTACCTAGGATCAAGGTAGTAATTTTTACTGTAAGTTGGTAGTGGGGGGGGGAGGGGGGGGGAAGAGTGAGGCTCTCACCCTCAAGAACCGTTGCTCAGCTAACCTCAACTTCTCCCCTCCCCTCTAGATACAGTGTTACCCCTGGCGGAACACTGTTTAACTAGCGATGGCGCAAAAAAATTTAATAGGTGTGTGCACCAATCAGAAGCACTTAAAGACAAAGCCTAGGTGTCCAAGCATTATGATCGGTCAACAGGGGATGACGTCACGGAATACATCCGGCTGCTCCTCCTTCCCCTAAGCTAGCTAGCCATAAAGCCCTCTGTACCGCCTCGCAGCCTGTTGATGTTTGAAGAAAGAAGACTACAGTATCAAAGTATTTGAAAAACACGACTATTCTAATCCACAGCGAAGCATGCCACTGATTTTTCTGCCCCTCTCGCAGCCGTCCTCTTCCTGTTTCCAGAAATTTCAACTCTGCCCACAAGTTTCTTTGTTCCCCAGCATGCCGGTGGTGAAAGGCAAAAGCGTTATTTGGTAGTAGGGACCCAAGGGAAGACATGCTGCCTCACACAGCTCGGAGGCCGCCTATCTTCACTTACATCTGTTTGTATTTGTGATTTTTGCATCTGTAATACACCAGAGCCGAATCACTGGTGATTACAGATGCGATTATATTAACATCAAACAAGGATTTACAGCAAATGGCGACGCCAGTGCGGTCACAGTTAAGCCGTCGACAGCGGTGTACGTTAAGCCAGTACGTGTGTGGATAGACCTTTTTTCCTTTTTATTAATAAAACAAAATAAATACAAAATAAATTAGGGCGACAAGGCCCCAAAGCGGAACAGCTCACCACAACTTAAACAAGAAAGGGAAAGGCACACGAAACATGGGGTAGAATATATATTTGGGAAGTGCAAGAACAAGTAAAAATATATTACAACATCGGAATACAGCAAGAACATAAAGCAGGAACAAAACAAAAAATTAAGTACAAGTATAAGACAACACAAGTTTTTGGTGCATTGGCGGAAACAAGGAAAATGACACAAAACAAAAGGAATACACATGAGCAAAGACATAAATGAACAAAATAGTACACACGAGAGAACACGACATGAAACATAAGACATCAGTACAAAACATTATACATAATCAGTAAAATACACAAACTACAAACAGAAATAATATTTCATAAAAGAATACACCCAGGGTAGCCGCCGACAACGGCGTTACATGCCGGATGGTCCCGAAGCACCACGGGACACAATACATACCACAGAACATGGGAAGCACCACGGGACACAATACATACCACAGAACATGGGAAGCACCACGGGACACAATACATACCACAGAACATGGGAAGCACCACGGGACACAATACATACCACAGAACATGGGAAGCACCACGGGACACAATACATACCACAGAACATGGGAAGCACCACGGGACACAATACATACCACAGAACATGGGAAGCAATATAATACAACAAAAGTCACACCCACAACCTGGGTGAAAGACAGGCACAGAGAATAGGGCAGCCAACCCCACACAGACGGAAAAAGTGGCATCACACAGCATCACAACGGACAAAACAAACACACGGCAACACACATACGGACCCGACCTCCACAAACGGAGGATGGGCCAACCAAACGCACACAGGAACTAGGCCAACACAGCCAGGCCACATACAACTCAGCATGAAGCACGGCCGCAATATAAACGCCAAGCAAAAACAAAATTCCAAACACACCAACCAAAAACACAAAAGACACACACACAACCAAACAGTGCGCAACAGCAAACCCACACTCGCACGAAAATACCCAAACAACCACACCAAAACCCACACACACACACCAAAATGCTCATAACCACACCCACCCCCGCCCCCAGCCCCCCAAAAAACACACGCAAGAGGAAACAGCACCCAGAGATACACGCACAAACATACTTCCAAACTCAGATACACACCCGCTCCCACTCTAACCCCAACCCCTACAACAAAACAGCACCACTGACATACAGAACCGTAAACCAATCCACACACAACCACGGAAAGGACTGCCATAATCACCACATCGTGAAATGCAAAGGCCCTGCCAAAACCCTAAATTCCTAACCACCTCGTACCCCCTCCATCCTACTAACCCACAAACAAAATGTATAATTCGCCAACAAAACCCTGAGCCTACTTCGGACTTTACATGAACCCAGCTGAACCGAGAAGAAAAACAAATGCAAGAAGTCGACCTGCACCCCAGGACTACAAAAATCCTCCATAGTATCCCGCAACCAGTCCACCAACCCTTGAATCCGCGTGCAAAAATAAAACACGTGCTACTGTAACACGGGGAGGGGGGGGGTTCTCGGATAATCTTTCCTGCTTTTTACTCTCCCTCTACCCGTATTCTTACTTTCGTTCTCTATACCCCGGGACTCCAAACTTTTACTAAAGCCGACTCCATGCCACGTGGTCCTAAGACGATTTACCGACTCAAGATTCTACAACCCGTATGACGTGACATAGGCTTTGAGCAAAACCCTAGAGTCGCCTCTGCCGCCACCACCAGACCAGTAACACTGAACAATGATCGAGGTCTGGATCGATCATGCTAATTAATCAACCTTGGGGCTTGATCCCCACTAGTAACCGATACCCTTTGGATCTTAAGTGTGGAATTAATTACAAATCCGGGAATGATAATCCTGATTCGATGTTAAAATCGGCGCCCAATTCAACTCTGCCTCGTGGGGACCACGTGACAGGGACCAATTCACATACATATAACAAACACATGGAAATTAATAAAAAGACAAATTACTAGCTAATTAATTTATTCAAAATCTAAAACAAAATCTAAAGAGGAGCACTCCCTATCAATTTAACACTCCCTACATGGCAATGAATTGGCTATCCCTATAAATAACCATAGCAACTATACCTCTACGTTGACCAGCTTGGGTGGAGTGCTGGTCTTGGGGGGAGAGGTGAGATGGTTGACTGCCCCCAGTTGATCTTGATCCCACACTAATCTCTCCTCGTCTCGTCTGGTCCTACCCAGACAAGAACATGTATCCTACCGCATAGTCTAAGTTTTACCAAGTTACTAGCAAGGCTAAAGTTTAACAATTAACCTCTGTTTGTACTGAATTGATCCAGATTGGTTGAAATATTGTACTGAACTTAAATTACACAAGCATGTTAAGGAAGGGCTATTCCAAAATATAAAATGACTATTTGACCTTTGAGAAATAGAGGACATGGAAACCTCTTGTGACCTGTGACCGCCAGGTCACTCAAATTCTTCCGCGCCGAGGTCTAGTCATGGATAGTGACGTCACTGATGGTGACTTAACTCAATAATTAGAATACTCTTGATATTGTAACCAGTAATACTATACAATATAATTTGAATACAAAATGAATGAAGGCTAATTTCTCTAAATAAGTGAATACTATAGGATGATTCATTATACGAAACTATGAATAAGGTGTCAATTATTTTCACCGCGAATTCCCTGGGGTCAGGTACCAGGTCACCACGTGGGTCCAGCTTCCCATTCTCCCTTGTAGATAAAACATTCTGGATAATTCTTACAACAAGTCTAGTTTGTTACACTACAGTGATTCATATTCCCCACAATGCATACACCCACCTGAACCCACCAACCCCAACATAAACAAACATTCATTATTGGGCAATGACTCGTGTCACATACGAAAAACCAACTCCTGGGGCCAGGGGGGCGATACACGGCCCATGCAACACAGACCAAATAGTGCCATAATCGAAACAGGAGTACAGACCCTCCATCCTGGGAACCACCCGAGAGAATAAAAAGTGCCCCATACTCCTCTCTACAACCAAACGACATAAACCCTGGGAACATACAAAGCGCCTGTACAATCCTCACCACCCAAAAGTACACGGAAGGAGTAAACAGAGCGACATCCCGACAATCCTTGAGTTCCACCAAATAGCTGAAGCGCATCGAGCAATAGTGAAGAACGAGGGAGTTTAAACCACCACCCAACTCTAGCCCCATACAAAGTGACACCCAGAATAAGGCTAAAGACATAACATACACATCCGGAATCCCGATCCCATCCTCCCCCACCCGAAACACAAGTAAGACCTACGATTTGGGTGATACCACCGATCCTAGGCATTCTTGTAAACCAAACACTCAATATCACGAGCACGCTGCCAGTCCAACGGGAAACAGCGCGACAAACTAGACCCACGACAAAATCTTACACATCACGATAATCACACGTTGATAGAGCGTGAGAGCTCACTTCAAAAGCAAACACACCGACCCACCCACCGCCCGCAAGACTGCATTCCAATTAAACGACAAAGACTGCTCATAATGAGCAGACTGAGTGAGACCAAGTAATCCCCAAAACACACATAGACGGTACAATAGGAAACTAGGACCCACCCTACACTAAACGCGAGGCCTACCCCCCAACCCCATAAGGCATGATTTCCTCAGATTAACAAAAGCCCCAGTGGCAAACTCAAAACCATGCTCGAGATCCTGGAAAGCTGGAACAGAACCCTCCGAAGCAACAAACAGGACAGTGTCATCTGCATACCCACAAACCATCATAACGAACCCATTTGGCAACCTTAACGAGACCACCAAACGACTAGCACACACTGCACGAAAGAAAGTCTCCTGAAACACCACATACAGGAGTATGGAGAGAGGGTACCCCTGCAAACCGATCGCCGAATGGGAAAAGGGGCACTAAAGAAACCACTCACACACACCCGACAACAACAACTCTCATATAGCATCCGAACCCACCCCATAAACCAAGGAGGGAAACCCTACTACTCCAAAACCCACAAAACAAACTTGATCGGCACCCCTAATAAAAGCTTCAAACTAATCCATGCTGACCATAGCGGCAGACGCATCAGACTCCGAAAAATACAGAAGCACATCCCATGACAGGGACTTGCACTGTACCAACGACCGACCAGGGACCAACAGAACTGCTCACCCGGAACCACTGACCCTACCGCAGCCCGAAGGCGCCCAGCCAACAGTTTGGAAATAATTTTATAGTCAAGGTTTAGCAACGTGATCGGCCGCCAATTTGCCAAAAAAATGCAAATCCCCCCGGCTTTAAGAGACGTCGCACAAGACCTTCATTCTGCCAACCAGACAGCGTCACCTGGTCCAAATAAAACCGAACAACCTCCATAAAATCCGACCCAATCCCGTCCCAAAACGTCACATAAAATTCTGTCTGAAGACCATCTGAACTCGGAACCTTTCCCCCGAAGAAAAGAACATCTTCTCCCATCGCAACAAAAACGAAGAAACCTTTCCCTCCCTGCAAAAGTTTCTTAACCCCAGCCCGAACTCGAACCACCTCCACAATTTGCTCCTGCAACCAACGAAGATGCTCCTTACACAAGAAAATATCCTCGGACCGATCAAAACCCCTCTTAACTAACGCAAATAGATGACAGGACCTTGCTTGAAAAACCCGCAACAAACCGAAACGCCCCGCTTCCTCCCACTTTGCCAACACAACAAAAAGAAAATAACGATATTCACTTTTGTACCATTCCCACCACTCCAGAACAGAGGGAAATCCCACCCTTCCTAGCAGCCAGCAAAGCCCACCTCTCCCGAAACAGTTAACCAACCCCCGGAACCCCCCATTAACCCACAATTGAGGTTACACCAGACCAGACCAACCCGCACCTGACTCCTAACTTCAATCCTCAAAACAACCATACAATGATCGGAAAAGCTCGCCAGAACTGTCTGAAAAGAGAAAACCAACTCCTTACCCAAATGGATGTAAAACCTAAACACAAACAAGACCCCGGAGCCACAAACGTGAAATCCAACGCACCCCCGAGCATCTCCGCTGCATCCTGCAACCCAAAACTCTGCAAAGTAGCTGGTAAAGCAGAGGAGACATTCGCCGGACGAACACTGTTACTATTATGCGCCGACGTGATACAACTAAAATCCCCCCAAGAATTTTCCCACCCGTATCATGCCACAAAAAATGTAAGAACCCACTAGAAAAAAAAAAACTTCTGCTCTCGCCGTCACGCCACCCCAGATGGAGCATTTACATTCAACAACCACCACACCAAAATACGAAATCGTAACCAACAAAACCTGACCATCCTCATCCAATTCCGTGTGTAGCACGGAAATAGACGCTCTTCGGGAAAGGAGTATGAGTGTGTCCCTTATCATAGACCGCGAAGGGTTTAAAACAACCAGAAAGCTTTCATCCAATGCCGGCAATAGATCCACATCCATAACATTATGCTCTTGCACAAATGCCACATCCACTCGATATTCACTCGTCATAGATACCATCCCCATCTGCTCAGCCACTGCCCGCAGCCCATTGATATTGAGCGACACACGAGTCAGAGGCTGAGCCATTTAGAAAGAGTTGCACAGAGCCCTCAAAGCACCTTTCCGTTAGTCAAGAGCAACCGACACCCGCTCCATGGTAGCACCAACAGTACCCTAACCAACCTCACACAGCTGTGAAGCAGCCGCTACTGGAGGCATGGCCCCAGACCTTTTACACAAAGTGATGAGCAGGCCAACCTGACCCACGGCGCAGAAGCCAGGGTCAACCACACTCCACGCAGTCCCCTTGACAATCAGAGGGCCGCTAGGTAGTCCCTCAAATGGAATCGCAGAAAATTCATCACTCAACAGATCCACAGAGAGCAAGACAGGCCCCTCCACAGCGTTACCATCACCCACACGGTCTGACCAGACGCCTGCCAGAGAGTCCATGCTCCCTGGACCGAGTACTCCCATCATGCCTCTGATGCTTCGGCATCTCAGCACTTTGATCTAACTGCGAAGATCCCTGCGACCAGCGAGAAGGACGTAACCCCTCCGGAGGCACACAGCACCCAAAGACGAACTGGGGGACACACACACCATCAGAAGATCCAGAGGCACTAGGAATGGCAGAATCAACATAAACCAGCGCCGGCACTGGACTGACCCTCACAACAGAAACCATGCCCACATTTTCCAAGACCAGCGCAGGAAAGCCAGCCACACACCCAACCTCCGGAACGGGGAGCACAGAATCCGGAGGCACAGACAACAGGGCCCTCCAACACCGAGGGATCACCGGTGCCGTGGCGAGCAGAACAAGCATCCACTTCCGCCACCTTTGCCTGATGAGCGTCAGGGACCTCCAGAGGTGGAAAATCTTCCTCCCGGAAGATGTTCGCATTGAACCTCCAGTCAACCCCAGAACGGCACTCCGCCTCCACATGGTCCAGCAACCCGCATTGAAAACAAGTGTGCAGCTGCCTGACGTAGAACCACTGGATGGGGGAGCCCATCAATACAGGGATATCACACCTTTATAGTAAGTGTGCGAGTACCGTTGAGAAGGCCTCCGCAGACGCTTCGACTTGATGATGTTTGCACGATAGTGAAAAATGCGGGCATACTTCTGGAAGAACAGTCGGACCAATTCCTCCAGGAACCCAAATGTTAGGCTCCCTCACAACCACCCATTTTGCAGACCTGCTGCGATCCGACACACGCACAGATCCTGCATCTGTAGGCAACTGGAGTCACTTCATCGTACTTCCTCACTATTTCCTGGAACACCACAGCACCTCGGAACTTCACCAAAGTGCGGTGCCCTCCAACCAGCTGTACTTCGTAACATCCATCACCACACACAAAACGTCCGGCAAGGCCACCTCAACTAAAGAGATGATCACATTCCCAATAAAATCCAGCTCAATTTCGAGAGGGCGCCTCACAGGTCCTGAATGCATCGCCATACCACAGGCCTCCACGGCCCCCAGGCCCACCAACCGGAGAACATCCTTGCACTGGCAAGGCTATGGCGAAACTAAGCAACGACAGCGCAAACAACCATTTTCGTCGGTGGCCGAACAATCAATCATTTACATGGCTGGAGTCTGTGGTGTACATAGGAACTCCCATGAACTAGTGTCAAATTTAATAACTTGCGAAACTCATTGTCACGTGTTAAGTCTTAAAGCAAATGTTGCTAGTGAATCATTGATGCATAATTAGTTTAATGTTCTGAAGTTTGTCCTTAGAACTGTGAGTTGTATTATGTAGGAATCCCTGTGGCGAAGTTTTTTATTTTTTTTTTATTTTTACATGCAAGCATGCGAATAATTTACAATAAAAACAGAACAAAGAACAAAAGTACAAAGCACACATATGTACAAGGACAAAGGAACAAATCAACTGAAGACCAGCAAAAAGGGCTGACCACAAAACAAAAATGCATATACAAACATGACACAAATATAAACACAGTGTAAGACAAACATAAGGGAAAACCCCAGGACAAAATGCACACAAAACAAGCCTGCTAACACCTCAAACACATACAGAGAGGCGAGAAACAGACAATAACAATAAAGAAAACAGATCCGCCATAACAAACGGAAGGCAAAACAAAGTGGCAAAACATAACAAACGCACGCCAACAGCCTGAAGGGCACACAATATGACAAACAAGCGCACACGACATCCACAACCGAACACACAAACGCATAGGAACCGCACACCCCCCCACTAGCCATACTAAGAAAACCCACAACACAAACCGGAGCACGCAGGAACCGGGAAACAATACCCACCCCACCCACGCACATACACACCCCACCCGCACCCCACAACCATGCACACCACAGGCAACACAAAATACATAGAAATCATTTGCGAGTAACAACGTGAGAAATGTACTTCTCCGGGAAAAGATCACGAGGATACTTCGCCTTGTAAGCTTCCCAGACCAAATCTTCAAGGTCGGTAGGGTTTTCGATCCCCCTCGCCCGAGCGGGTATCATAAACTCAGGAACATCTATATCTGGCGGCATCGGCCAACGCCCGAGGTCACTGACGCAAGTCGCATAACGAGGCTGGGGAGCGCCATCCACGCCCTTCGAGGAAGCAGACGACACTGAAGAAGCGGACGAGGGTCGCCGAGCCTGCCACGCCTTCGCACACATCGGAGCAGGGGCCGGACGATGAGACGATAGCACCTCCACTGAGACCGCAGGAGACACGGAAGGGACTGCAGGAAACGGAAGAGGCAGCAAGACCGCAGCCGAGGAAACGGGTAACGAGGAAAGGGCCACAGAACATCCAGAGCGAGCATCCTTTCTCAACATCACCACCAGGCCACCCCGCTCACCACCAACTTCAGCAGGGGAAACCACTGCCCACGCACCTGAAGCAGGACCCTCGTACACCAGACCAGGAGGGGAGGCCAAAACACCGGCACCAGCATCCTCAGGCAAGTGTACCTCCGCCACCACCGTAGTGTGCACCACATCCGGAGCCACCCCACCGTCAACGGAAGGACGACACTCGTCGAAGTCGCCAACTTCAGCCCACACAGAAGAACGCCGGGAACGCTTAGGCTCGGGCCGCACATCATCAGACCCGGAGGCAGACTCAGCGACCCGCGCAGCACCAGCCAAGCGAACCGACGCACGCCGCAGTACGGCAGCCTCCTCAACCACACGGGGCGCCAGGCAAGGCACAGGAAGGAATGCCGGATCCACCCCAGCTCCCAGCACAGCCGGAACAGACGGCGAGGGTGCAGGGACCGAGACAGACACAACAGAGGAAGAACTGGAAGACGAGGGGTCCGAGCAAACGGCAGTTGGAAGAGGCTCAGGGACACCAGCCGGAGCAGGCGGAGCACTAAGCGAGGACACAACCTCTGGAGGAGATGCGGCAACAACAGGGGCCGCAACAGGCGGAGCAACAGCTGATACAGAGGGCACCTCCTCAGCCGAAGAGATGTCTACACCCACCGAATCATCCCCCACAGGAAGGGGCGGAAAATCCTCCTCACTGAAAAGATTCACCAGTGCAACAGCAGGCGCAGAACAGTCAGCAGCCTGATGGCCCAAAAGACCACAACGATAACACGTCCGCGGCTGACGGGCGTAAAACACCCGAACGTTGTTCCCCATAAGGCGCACAGAGGACAGAATATCCGCTCGGAGTCTCATGCCCAGGGTGCGAATGTTAGACTTCACACCCTTAAGAGGACTAGAAAACACCACGTTCTTCTTCTTGAGAATAGGTGCAGTTTGCATGAAGGGGTAACCCTCCCAATGACTGCACCAGGACAGATGTAAGGAGACGCGTTGATGGTAAAGAAGGAGAAGAAAGTCAAAAGCGGTAGACGTGATGGGCCGTAGAGAGAGGAGTGGCGACGAAAACAGAGGCGAACGTCAGAGGGAGACTCCCCGCACCGGGGGCGGGGCGTCATGGTCACGGTGGCAGCTGATCCAGGCACGGCGTAGCGGTGCGCGCAAGACGGGAACTAATATTTCTCCGGAAACTTATGGTACGGAAAGCGCAAGCGGTACGCTTCCCAAACCACCCACAGGTCGGCGGGCAGCCGGCCATCAGGCTGTACCCTCGGCTGAGACATCCTATCCGGCACCCTATAAACAAACTCATTCTTTGACGACACCCAGATAGTGGACGAGCACCACGGGATCGGAAGCACCCGGGCATCCCGATAAGAGCCCAACTCCGGACTCTCACAGGGCACGACCCCAGCAGACGGGACTAGGCAACCCCCAGACCGGGGCAAGGAAGGAGGGGGAACTGCAGGCGCGGCAGTGACCCCACCACAGGGCACAGGAGCCGAGGCTCCCTGGCGCACATCTTTCCGCAACTTCACGACGAGGTCCCGACCATCAGAGACAACCCCCCACTGCGGGGACCCAACAGCAGGAGACGCAGGAGGGGGGCACAGGGAGCAACGTCGGAGCCCCTCACAGCACCATCATCCTCGGCGGGGGACGCCAGCTGAGCACCATACTCCCCCACCTCCTCCCAAGGCACACCACGAAGGGGGGAGACACTCCGAGCCCGCCGCGAACGCTTCGAGACAGGCCACACCACACCACGCCCAGCATGCCCCGCCGCAGGCACAGCCTCCACCGTCATATCCACACAGGCCACACCCGCACCGTCCGAAGAGTCCACAGAGGCCACATCACCCACACTGTCTACATCATCCACGGAAACAGCCTCAGAACACCGACGTGCGCGCTTCTGCAAAGGAATGGGAAGAGCAGAACTACAGGAGGCAACACACTCAGGCACGGCAGGCACCTCACCACGAAGCACCCTCTCCAAAACGGCAGAACCCGCGTCCCCGGGAGCCGGTAACACATCCACAGGCGGGGGCGGAACATGAACCTCCACCGGGACACCTTTCACTACACACAGCTCAGGCGACAGCCCGACACCCTCACACACCGGCGGAACAACCCCAGGGGCCACAGCTGGCACTAGACGTGTCGCACAGGCCGGAGAGCTCACCTCAACAGGCGGACCAGCAGACAGGCAGGCAGGCGCCTCAGGCACAGCACCTACACCGCCCGAACGCAACAGGGGCGGAAAATCCTCCGCACGAAGAACATGCACACGACCAGTCGCTCCCACGTCGCACACAGCAGCCAGATGACCCTCGTGACCACACCGATAACAGGTGCGTAGTTGACCCCGGTACTGGCAGCGGAGCGTGTATCCCAACACGGACATCGACGACGGTACACTACCCTTCAGCGACATCGTCAGGGTGCGGGAGCCGTCAAGCATACCAACACAGTGCCCGGCAACGACCTTGTTCCAACGAACACTCAACACTGTCCCAAACCGTTCGAAACAGGAGGTTAAAAAGTCGTCCTGAAATTCGAAGGGGGCACCATGCACCGTCACAGACGTCAAGGTGACACTAAGATTCACTACCTTAACTGAGCCAGCTGAATCAGGGAGAGGGTAAACACGCCCCTCACACCGCTCGAGAAACGCCTGAAAGGCAGCCTGGAGGCGGAACTTGACCACAGCACGGTGGCCCTGAAGCAGCTGGATGCCCACCAGGTCAGACGGCTGCACGTCTACTAGGGCGACACCAACCAATGGATGGTCCATCGGCACCGTAAACGCCAGACCAGCTGACAGCGTCCTCTGCAATGGAGGGCGAAACGTCCCCATGGTGAAGCAAACGTCACCCCGTCAGTGGCAAACCACCACCAGCAGGGCAAACAAGTGATCACCCAACGTAAACACTAGCCAGTGCGGAGAGACCTCAGGAACGTCCGACCCGGCCGACGGTCACCACACCACGTTCACCCTCACACTAACAACTGCGTTAAACCGGCCGAAATACCGCCGTAGCAGAGCCTCTGGAAATTCCAAGGGAGCCCCATGCACACTGATGTAAGTAAGTGCACCACTTCTATCCGAGAGGGTTACAGTGCCCGCACCATCCGGCAGGGGTAGTGTCCACCCCTCGTATCGCCGGAGAAAATCGCGATATGTCACCTCCTCTGCGAACTTCACAATTGCCCTACGGGCCGTTACCAACTCGACCCCATAAATCGCAAACACAGGGACAGAGAGCATTTCACAAGCCAGGGCAACCTCCGGGTAGCCAGCCCGCACAGAGAACTCTAGCCCCACAGACTGAGCCCGGACGACAGGGGGGTAGAGGGACCCCCATCGTAACGCCACGTCAGCACAGGCGAGCAGAGACACACCCGCCCCCAACCGGCCGAAACGGGCAAACAACACCAACTGCTGGAGCGCCGATGCAACACGTCTGTCCCGTACCGAAGCTAGGGCCAGACCCCTCACCCCCCCATCCCCCTGTGGCGAAGTGGTAAGACACTTGCTTGCCGTTTCGAGAGCGCTTTGTCCTGGGTTTGTATCCTGGCCGAGGAGGATTTACTAGGTGTCAATCCTTAACCGTAGCCATTGTTTACCCATCAGTAAAATGGATGCCAGGTTGTTAAACGATTTGGTGGTTCCTATTCCGAGAAATATTAGGATTGAGGACTTGCCCGAAATGCTATGCGTGCTAGAGGCTGTACATGAATGTAAGAACCCTTGTGTATATAAATAATAAATAAAAATAAAAAAGTGAGGTGAATTTCGTGAGTGGTCGCAGTATCAGGGTCGAGATGGGGTGTGTAACCCAGTGGGTAAGTCCGAGCCCCACCTAGTGTTTACTAGTTGTGTTTTTACGGGGGTTGAGCTTTGCTCTTTCGGCCCGCCTCTCAACTGTCAATCAACTGTTTACTAACTACTTGCAGCCCGTGACAGCTGACTAACTCCCAGGTACCTATTTACTGCTAGGTAACAGGGGCATTCAGGGTGAAAGAAACTTTGCCCATTTGTTTCTGCCTCGTGCGGGAATCGAACCCGCGCCACAGAATTACGAATCCTGCGCGCTATCCACCAGGCTACGAGGCCCCTTAGGGCCTCGTAACCTGGTCCTAGTATGGACCATGCAGTGTGGGTGTGTCCTGCACTCACCACCCAGCGTGGACCATGCAGTGTGAGTGTGTCCTGCACTCGCCACCCAGCGTGGACCATGCAGTGTGGGTGTGTCCTGCACTCACCACCCAGCGTGGACCATGCAGTGTGAGTGTGTCCTGCACTCGCCACCCAGCGTGGACCATGCAGTGTGGGTGTGTCCTGCACTCACCACCCAGCGTGGACCATGCAGTGTGAGTGTGTCCTGCACTCGCCACCCAGCGTGGACCATGCAGTGTGGGTGTGTCCTGCACTCACCACCCAACGTGGACCATGCAGTGTGGGTGTGTCCTGCACTCGCCACCCAGCGTGGACCATGCAGTGTGGGTGTGTCCTGCACTCGCCACCCAGCGTGGACCATGCAGTGTGAGTGTGTCCTGCACTCGCCACCCAGCGTGGACCATGCAGTGTGGGTGTGTCCTGCACTCACCACCCAGCGTGGACCATGCAGTGTGGGTGTGTCCTGCACTCACCACCCAGCGTGGACCATGCAGTGTGAGTGTGTCCTGCACTCGCCACCCAGCGTGGACCATGCAGTGTGGGTGTGTCCTGCACTCACCACCCAGCGTGGACCATGCAGTGTGGGTGTGTCCTGCACTCACCACCCAGCGTGGACCATGCAGTGTGGGTGTGTCCTGCACTCACCACCCAGCGTGGACCATGCGGTGTGAGTGTGTCCTGCACTTACCACCCAGCGTGGACCATGCGGTGTGAGTGTGTCCTGCACTCGCCACCCAGCGTGGACCATGCGGTGTGAGTGTGTCCTGCACTCACCACCCAGCGTGGACCATGCGGTGTGAGTGTGTCCTGCACTCGCCACCCAGCGTGGACCATGCGGTGTGAGTGTGTCCTGCACTCACCACCCAGCGTGGACCATGCGGTGTGAGTGTGTCCTGCACTCACCACCCAGCGTGGACCATGCAGTGTGAGTGTGTCCTGCACTCGCCACCCAGCGTGGACCATGCAGTGTGGGTGTGACCTGCACTCACCACCCAGCGTGGACCATGCGGTGTGAGTGTGTCCTGCACTCGCCACCCAGCGTGGACCATGCAGTGTGGGTGTGACCTGCACTCACCACCCAGCGTGGACCATGCGGTGTGAGTGTGTCCTGCACTCGCCACCCAGGGGTAGACGGTGCAGTGTGGATGTGTCCTGCATGCCCAACTCGCAGTGTGAGGCACACATTGGTCATATGGACTGTGATAACTGTAACAGTCGTGTCTGTGTCTGTGACTGTTCTCGCCTGGAACAACCAATTTACTCCTTTAACGTGGAAAGTAAAGGTCGGTGTGTATTGATCCGTCTCTGATGATCAGCTTGAGGCATGAGCTATCACAGCGATGTCTAGGGAATCAAATCTGAGCTCCCATGCTGTTTCCGAGGGATACACCAGACATCATCATCTGCATAATCATCACCTGATTAGCCACAGGCTAATCAGGCTAATGCTTGAGGCCTCCAACATCGTCGGGGTGTATGGATGTTTGCGGATTGAGGAGTACTTAACGTGAGTAAAGGATCCTTATGTCAATAATTATGCGGTAACCACACTAATGTTTTGGTGAATAATATAATCAGATCAGAGTATACCTGGCAATGAACTGTGTCTGGATCCATTAAGATTGTGGAAGGGATAAGCTGTCACCTCGGTGAGGAGGGATAGTGTTTGACACTTGAAGGCATGTCATATCACTTGTTGGTGACCGCTGCGTGGGTGTAAGGTAATATCAGTTACATATCAGTTACATATCACATATCAGTTACAATAGTTTCCATTTAGTCCATTAACAGTGTCTTAGTGACACAGGGGCGTTGTTATTGCATAAGATGTGTACCTTATTACACACTGAAATCACAATTGCGTGATGCATCAAAAGAACAAATCCACAAGGGCAGTGACGACGATTCGAACCTTGTGGATTTGTTCATGTGTACCTTATGGATGTCTAACCCAGTAAACACAAGACGTTTTCTGACCTATTTATTTGGAAGCAGAAAGATGACACTGTAAGTATTTATATAAAGTCGTATTTCAAATGTATAAAATACGTATAGAGTGTGTGTACTTACCTAGTTATGCTTGCAGGGGCTAAGCTCAGGCTCTTGTGTGTGTGTGTGTGTACTCACCTAGTTGTACTCATCTAGTTGTGTCTGCAGGATCGAACATTGACTCTTGGATCCCGCCTTTCGAGCATCGGTTGTTTACAGCAATGACTCCTGTCCCATTTCCCTATCATACCTGGTTTTAAAATTATGAATAGTATTTGCTTCCACAACCTGTTCCTGAAGTGCATTCCATTTTCCCACTACTCTCACGTTAAAAGAAAACTTCCTAACATCTCTGTGACTCATGTGAGTTTCCAGCTTCCACCCATCTTTCCTCGTTCTGTTACTATTACGCATGAACATTTCATCTATTTCCACTTTGTCAGTTCCCCTGAGTATTTTATATGTTCCAATCATATCTCCTCTCTCCCTTCTTTTCTCTAGTGTCGTAAGGTTCAGTTCCCTCAGACGTTCTTCATATCCCATCCCTCATAACTCTGGGACAAGCCTCGTCGCAAACCTGTGAACCTTCTCCAGTTTCCTTATGTGTTTCTTCAGGTGGGGGCTCCATGATGGCGAGGCATACTCTAAAACTGGTCTCACGTAGGCAGTGTAAAGCGCCCTAAAAGCTTCCTCACTTAGGTTTCTGAATGAAGTTCTAATTTTCGCCAGTGTAGAGTATGCTGCTTTCGTTATCCTTGTTGTTTTTGTTTTTTTAATTTGAAAAAACTTATTAATACATTAAATAAAATGGGACTTAAAACTTCCCCTCGGGGGAGGAGGTGTACCTAGCTGAAACTTCCTTTCCTCAGACATGTATCCTTGGTAATACACCTGACGTTTTATCAGACAACTATTCCTGGTAATACACACACACATGAAGTTATTCCCATTCTAATATTTCCCCATGACTCAATGGTGCTTCTCGTGTCTCCGTACAAAGACTCCATACTAGCAGCATTTGCCCATTAGTCTACTTACTCATTAGCAACCTATCCTGGATCTGGGTGAGCTATAAACTGGCCCGCGCCTCCTTCCTCATCTGACTGTATTCCCTAGCCACTTCCAACATGGTATTTTGCTCTTCATCCCTCATTCCATTCTTAACCATTCTTTATGTGCTCTCCGCAGCATTCTCTCTCACCCATTAATTTGCTGATCATTGGAATATTTAAATTTCCTAGGCCCGTGTGTCTTGCTTCCCCTGCCCCCGATATTTTCCCTCTGTACTAAATTCTAACAAAGCTAACAACGAAGAGAGGGGTGTATTGTTGATACCAATCATCCATATTTTGAATAAAATAATTATTCTTATCTTCATTAATATTTAATTTTTTCCATTGAAAATTAACTTTTTTCCTCAGTGGCAATTCAACGTTCAGGTAGCTCCGAACAACCCGAGCCTCCCCCATAATCCCCTGAGAGTTTAAAATGCAGGCATAGTCAAGCATAGCAGGCATAGTCAAGGGAGCCGGTCGGCCGAGCGGACAGCACGCTGGACTTGTGATCCTGTGGTCCTGGGTTCGATCCCAGGCGCCGGCGAGAAACAATGGGCAAAGTTTCTTTCACCCTATGCCCCTGTTCCCTAGCAGTAAAATAGGTACCTGGGTGTTAGTCAGCTGTCAAGGGCTGCTTCCTGGGGGTGGAGGCCTGGTCGAGGACCGGGCCGCGGGGACACTAAAAAAAAAACAAGAAATTATCTCAAGATAACCTCAAGAAGCCGTCCTCCCCTGATGTGAGTTGGTTCATTGTTCTCCACATCTTCGATGATCTTCTAGAAACTGTAAGCACTTGACCCCATTAGTATTACTACTACCCACTGTCTCAAGGCTTGTCTGCCGAGCATTAAAGTCCCCAATGAAAGACCAGTGAAGGATTAGTATAAATTCAGTCAGGAGATAGTGAGCGTTGAAGCAGTTCCTGGATACATATAATTAACTTCAATAAATTTCCCTTCCCTTAATGATAATTTAATACGGACATTCTCTATACCTTGTGCTTTTGACCGTGGTTCTACTAACTCTGCTGGTATGAAGTACTTAACATAAATCGAAGTCCCTCTTATGTTACTTGCAGCGAAAAAGTGAACCCCCTTTAGAGCCATTTAATTTCCGTAAGCCTTCATTCCAATCCCCTGTCTCCCTGAGGGCTACAACATCAATATCATTTCCAATCACATAGCAATGAACATCTGTAACTCGGTTTCATAAACACTAACATTCCATGGCAACATTTTCAGTCTAGAGTGATCTATTGTTAAACAAATCACCTTCTAACTCATCCCCAATAAGTTCACTAAGTGATGGCCATACCTTGTATAACATCTCCCACCTCATCCTAATTTCACCGGTAAGCTCAACATTACATTTCTCGAGTGTTTTTTCAGTCCCTTGATGTCCATTATTGGCCCCAATGACCCCTTTATTTTATTTTTAATTATAGTTTTATTCCTTTCACTACTACTACCATTATTTACACACACACACACACACACACACACACACACACACACACACACACACACACACATACACACACACACACACACACACACACACACACACACACACACACACACACACACACAAAAAAAAAATAACGAAAAAGCAACCTAAATTACTACATAGCCATATAAGAAGGAAGATGTCGGTAAATGACCAAGTGACAAGACTGAGGAAAACAGAAGGGGCATATACAGAAAGCGACAAGGAAATCTGCGAGGTACTGAATGCAAAATTCCATGGAGTGTTCACAACCGAGCCTGAGCAGCTCCCATTGTTAGAAGCGATTACCCTAGATGAAAGACTATCAGATATAGAGGTGACAGCAGAGGAGGTAATGAAACAGTTGACAACACTGGATGCAAATATAGCCGTTGGACCAGACAAAGTATCACCGTGGATACTTAAAGAGGCAGCGCAGGCTCTCAGCGTGCCTCTGGCAATGATCTTTAATGAGTCCCTGATGTCGGGAAAATTGCCCAGTTGCTGGAAGGAGGCAAATGTCGTACCGATTTTCAAGAAAGGTGATAGGGAGGAGGCACTTAACTACAGACCCGTATCACTGACAAGCATCCCCTGCAAAATACTTGAAAGAATAATTAGGCTAAGACTTGTTGAGCACCTGGAGAGCATTGGGTTTGTAAACAAGCACCAACATGGGTTCAGGACAGAGAAATCATGCCTAACAAACCTTTTAGAATTCTATGGTAAAGTAACAAGGATAAGGCAGGACAGAGAAGGCTGGGCAGACTGCATATTTCTTGACTGCCAAAAGGCATTTGATACAGTACCGCACAAGAGAATGCTATACAAACTTGAGAGGCAGGCAAGAGTAAGCGGAAAGGCCCTAGTATGGGTGAAGAACTACCTAACAGGAAGGAGCCAGAGGGTAATGGTAAGGGGCGAGAAGTCGGACTGGCGAACAGTAACAAGTGGAGTACCTCAAGGATCGGTGCTGGGACCAATCCTCTTTCTAATTTACGTAAATGATATGTTTACAGGAGTGGAATCATACATGTCAATGTTTACGGATGACGCAAAATTAATGAGAAGAGTTGTGACAGACGAGGATTGTAGGATCCTCCAAGAGGACTTAAACAGGTTGCAGAGATGGTCAGAGAAATGGCTACTGGAGTTTAACACCAGTAAATGTAAAGTTATGGAAATGGGATCAGGTGACAGGAGACCAAAGAGACAGTACACAATGAAGGGGAACAGCCTACTGTAACGATTCGAGAAAGAGATCTGGGAGTGGATGTGACACCTAATCTAACTCCTGAGGCACATATAAATAGGATAACGACAGCAGCGTACTCTACACTGGCGAAAATTAGAACTTCATTCAGAAACCTAAATGAGGAGGCTTTTAGGGCGCTTTACACTGCCTACGTGAGACCCGTCTTAGAGTATGCCGCGCCATCATGGAGCCCCCACCTAAAGAAACACATAAAGAAACTGGAGAAGGTTCAGAGGTTTACGACGAGGCTTCTCCCAGAGTTACGAGGGATAGGATATGAAGAGCGTCTGAAGGAACTGAACCTTACGACACTAGAGAAAAGAAGGGAGAGAGGAGATATGATAGGGACATATAAAATACTCAGGGGAATTGACAAAGTGGAAATAGATGAAATGTTTATACGTAATAATAACAGAACGAGGGGACATGGGTGGAAACTGGAAACTCAGATGAGTCACAGAGATGTTAGGAAGTTTTCTTTTAGCGTGAGAGTAGTGGAAAAATGGAATGCACTTGGGGAACAGGTTGTGGAAGCAAATGCTATTCATACTTTTAAAACTAGATATGGTAGGGAAATGGGACAGGAGTCATTGCTGTAAACAACCGATAGCTGGAAAGGCGGGATCCAAGAGTCAATGCTCGATCCTGCAAGCACAAATAGGTGAGTACAAATAGGCGAGTACACACACACACACACACACACACACACACACACACACACAGCGGGGAGGGCAACCTCACCACCCTCCTCTGCATTGAAACCCCCCTTTCCTTCCTGTCCTCCCTCCCCTTTCACCCCATACCCTCCCTGTCCCTCCCCTTTCACTTGACCCCCCACCCCTCATCCCAGAATCCTCTGCAACTCTGGTATCCACCTCACAAATCCTCACACCCATGGCACAGCTTCCTCCACCAGCAGAACACTCACCAAGGAGGAGATTTGAGAAGGGACAGAAGAAAGTGAGCCTCAAGGCAATGTACACTAACATAGATGGAATTACAAATAAAGCAAATGAACTTGGAGAATGGGTACTAGAGAAAAACCCAGACATAATAGCTCTCACAGAAACATAGCTAACGAAAACCATAACAAATGCAGTGTTCCCAGAGGACTATTATGTTATGAGGAAAGAGAGAGAAGGAAGAGGTGGGGGTGGTGTAGCCCTGCTGGTAAGAAAAGGCTGGGATTTTGAGGAGATGGTTGTTCAGGGATGTGAAGGTTTCAGTGACTACATAATAGGTACAATAACAACTGGAGGGAAAAAAATTATAGTCGTAGTCATATATAATCCACCACCAAATGACAGAAGACCCAGACAGGAATATGATAGAAACACTATGGCCACCATTAACATAATAGAGAAAGCAGGTTCTGTTGCTAGTAGGAATGGATCTGGACTACTAATCATGGGAGTCCTCAACCATAGGAAGATAGATTGGGAGAACAGAGACCCGCATGGAGGACCAGAAACATGGATAGCTAAGCTGCTGGACGTGGCAACAAGAAACTTTCTAAGCCAGCACATCAAGGAACCAACAAGAATGAGAGAAGATGAACCAGTAATGCGTGATCTGATATTTACCCTAAATGAGTGGGATATAAGGGAAGTCAAGATGGAAGCACCCTTGGGAATGAGTGACCACAGTGTATTGAGCTTTGAGTACCTGGTAGAGCTAGAAATTATCCCCCCCCCCCCCGAAAAAGATCTAGGAAACAAAAGGCTGGCATACCGAAAGGGAAATTATGAGGAGATGAGAAGCTTCCTAAGGGAAATACTGTGGGACACAGACCTCAGAGCTAAGTCTGTATAAGATATGACGGACTATGTCACCCAAAAGTGTCAGGAGGCAGTAAGCAGATACATCCCGGCCCAAAAGGAAAAATCCGAGAAGCAAAAGAAGAATCCATGGTATAATAGGGCATGTATGGAAGCAAAGAAACTGAACAAAAGGGCGTGGAGGAACTTTCGGAATAAGAGAACACCAGAAAGCAGAGAGAGATACCAGAGAACCAGGAATGAGTATGTCAGGGTGAAAAGAAAAGCAGAGAAAAGTTATGAAAATAATATAGCAAACAAAGCCAAGACCGAACCAAAGCTACTCCACAGTCACATCACAAGGAAAACAACAGTGAAAGAACAGGTAGTGAAACTTAGAACAGGCGAGGACAGGTACACAGAGAATGACAAAGAGGAGTGTGATGAACTTAACAAGAGGTTCCAGGAGGTCTTCACAACAGAACAAGGTGAGGTCACTGTGCTAGGAGAAAGGGAAGTAAACCAGGCGGGCCTTGGAAGAGTTCGAAATTACGAGAGAGGAGGTCAAGAGACACCTGCTGGATCTAGATGTTAGAAAGGCTGTTGGTCCAGACGAGATCTCGCCATGGGTACTGAAAGAGTGTGCAGAGTCACTTTGCTTGCCACTCTCCATAGTGTATAGTAGGTCACTGGAGACGGGAGACCTACCAGAAATATGGAAGATGGCGAATGTGGTCCCAATATACAAAAAAGGCGACAGGCAAGAGGCACTGAACTATAGGCCAGTGTCCTGGACTTGTATAACATGCAAGGTGATGGAGAAGATCGTGAAAAAAGCCTGGTAGGACATCTGGAGAGAAGGGACTTCGTGACAAATCACCAACATGGGTTCAGGGAGGGTAAATCTTGCCTGACTGGCTTAATAGAATTCTACGACCAGGTGACAAAGATTAAGCAAGAAAGAGAGGGCTGGGCGGACTACACTTTCTTGGATTGTCGGAAAGCCTTTGACACAGTACCGCATAAGAGGCTGGTACATAAGCAGGAGAGACAGGCAGGTATAGCTGGTAAGGTCCTCCAGTGGATAAGGGAGTACCTAAGCAATAGGAAGCAGAGAGTTACGGTGAGGGGTGAGATCTCCGATTGGCATGAAGTCACCAGTGGAGTCCCACAGGGCTCTGTACTCGGTCCTATCTTGTTTCTGATATATGTAAATGATCTCCCGGAGGGTATAGATTCATTTCTCTCAATATTTGCGGACGATGCCAAAATTATGAGAAGGATTAAGACAGAAAAGGACTGTTTGAGGCTTCAAGAAGACCTAGACAAACTGAAGGAATGGTCGAACAAATGGTTGCTAGAGTTTAACCCAACCAAATGTATTGTAATGAAGATAGGTGTAGGGAGCAGGAGGCCAGATACAAGGTATCATCTGGGAGAGGAAATTCTTCAGAAGTCAGAGAAAGAAAAATACTTGGGGGTTGATATCACGCCGGACCTATCTCCTGCAGCCCATATCAAGAGGATAACATCAGCGGCGTATGCCAGGCTGGCCAACATACGAACGGCATTCAGAAACTTGTGTAAAGAATCATTCAGAACATTGTATACCACATATGTCAGGCCAATCCTGCAGTATGCAGCCCCAGCATGGAGTCCATATCTAGTCAAGGATCAGACTAAACTGGAAAAGGTTACTAGTTTGGTGGCAAAAGGTTTGCCACCAGACTAGTAACCGAGCTGAGAGGTATGAGCTACGAGAAGAGACTACGGGAATTAAACCTCACTTTGCTGGAAGACAGAAGAGTTAGGGGGGACATGATCACCACATTCAAGATTCTGAAGGGAATTGATAGGGTAGATAAAGACATGCTATTTAACACAAGGGGCACACGCACAAGGGGCCACAGGTGGAAACTGAGTGCCCAAATGAGCCACAGAGATATTAGAAAGAACTTTTTTAGTGTCAGAGTGGTTGACAAATGGAATGCATTAGGAAGTGATGTGGTGGAGGCTGACTCCATACACAGTTTCAAATGTGGATATGATAGAGCCCAATAGGCTCAGGAATCTGTACACCTGTTGATTGATGGTTGAAAGGCGGGACCAAAGAACCAGAGCTCAACCCCCGCAAACACAACTAGGTGAGTACAGCTAGGTGAGTACACTTCACTGTCCTTCATTTCATCACTCATTGTTACATTATTGTCCTCAACCACTATTTCCTGACTTTCCTTCATTACTGTTTTGTTACATTCCCTTAAATTCATGTGAATGTTTAATTTTGCCTCCTTGAGCAAAATTATAGTCTTCTGAAATTGATTCTCAGAGATTAATTTAAATGATTAATTTTGAATCTTTCATTCAAAAATGATTGAAAGATCACCTTTCTGAGCTCCAGTGACCACTTCTCTCACCGTTACACTGTCACTGCCGGAGTCCTGAGTGCTGGTGTGACGGCCGGTTGCTGGAGCCTGAAGAATTAAAGGTGACTATTGCCCTCACATTCATCCGGTAGACTGGCGTTGTATGGTGCAGACATTTCTGCTGTTCTCCCGGTGTCTTAGTGAGAGCTCATGCCTGCTCTGTAACATTCTCCGGCCAGGAAACATCCATACTCTGCCTCTTGCTACACACAGCCCAGCTGGCGTTGTGAACACCTCCACAGTTGCAGCATCTGGAAACTATTTTCTCCCAGCTGAAGTTTATTTCTAGACACATTAGAGAGGCGAGACTTTCTGCAGACATGTATTATGATGATGATGTTGTTGGTCGTCCTTCCTTTCGGATAACAAACCCAAAATTCCGTATAATGCTTATTTTGACGAGGAAATCACCCTGGGTGCATCTGGCAGTTGGAGAGGGGCTCAGCGTCACACGTTTAGGGGATGCGACTTAAATACTGACCTCGTTGTCACGTGCACACACCCACTTGAGGCGCTGTGACTCCCCACTCTCTCCTTATTTGGTATGACCTCCTCAATCCTCTTTCTCTTATTGTTATTCTGTCCTACCCTGTCCACAGCTGTGGTTCTTTCTCTCTCTTTCTCTTTTCTACTTTCTGAGATGCCTCACTAGGACAAAGGCAAACACCGGCACCGACACATGTTACAGTGACAGTAGGAGCCTACAGGTGTACGGAGGCCGGAGCAGCACGTCTGCAGTCCTCCCTCCCCGACGTCTTGCCACCGACGACCGTAAGGAGAATGGAAAGTATCCTTGAGGGCTCAACCTGGAGACCATCAGGACTCTGGCGGTCGTTCCCACAACCTGGCTAGGACTCTTCCTAAATTAATTAATCTAGAGTAGGTCAATTTCAGAGGAAGGGAAGTGAATTATCAGGAGAAAGCGTTAAGCCTTAAAACTATATAGCATTTGGAAAGGGGTCAAGATAATTAAGGGCTATCCATGTCCGTGCCACCTCTTGGGTGATTTAATCTCTATCAATTGTCAGGATAAGGATTTGGGATGGGACGGCGGATAGGAATGGTGCCCAACCACTTGGACGGTCGGGTATTGAACACCGACCTGCAAGAAGCAAGACCGTCGCTGTACCGTCCAACCCTAGTGGCTGATTATTTGTGATTAACCGTCTAAGTGACAGGGTGTTAATTAAATGTAAACTATTTGGGTGCTCAATAAAGTGTTGACGTAATTAATTATTGGTTGTTGTTTGTATAAGTAACAATGTTAATTGCATTATTAACCTTTGTTAACTGAAGTGTTGTTGTTGTTGTTGTTGTTTTCTTACTGCCAGTGTCGAGTGCAGTAATTGCTAGTATTCACAATGTTCAGTTAGTTCAATAATAAGAACATAAGAACAAAGGTAACCGCAGAAGGCCTATTGGCCCATACGAGGCAGCTAAATGTTCATGACCTGTCCGAAATGTCTATGCTGGGATCTCATTACCACCTGTCACAGTGATTGAGACGGATTTCCTGCTGCAAGAAGGTGTTGTTTGCTGTTGTTGTGACACTACATTAAAGTAATGTAGCATATGTCATAGTGAGTAAGTTTGGTTAATAAATTTATTTTGCTATTTCAAGTACTTTCACGTCATTCCTCATTCTGAAGTACTGGGAATACTCTGCCCTGTTATATTTGCTACTTAAGCTAATTGAGTTGTATTATATGGTGTTGTTGTCGGTTATCCGTCCTTCCTTACATACGACCAACCCAAAATTCGGTGGAGTGCTTGCTTTGATCAGGAGATCACCCTGTACGCTTCTTGCTTTTGGAGAGGGGCTCAGCGTTACGTGTTTAGGGGATGCGTCTCTAGCACTGGCCTCGTTGTTATGTGCACACCCACTTGAGCCGCCGTGACTCCCAACTCTCTCCTTGGTTGGGATGATCTCCTTAATCCCTTTTCTGAATTATTATTCTGCACTACCCGGTCCAAAGGTATGGTTCTTTCTCTCTCTCTCTCCCCTTCTTTTCTGCTTCCTTGGAAGCCTCACTAGGACAAGGGCAAACACGGGTGAATTGTATTCATGTTCTTGACAGAAAACATGTACATCACACATACAAGAATAATATGACTCCAACACTCTATGCTATTATAGTCAGGTTGCAATCCAATACTATCAGGACTCTATCAAATTCAAATGTTTATTCAAGTAAAGTACATACATACAAGGTGTGATGCAAATATTGATGGATTTATAGATAGAGCTAGTACATACAATGCCTAAAGCCACTATGACGCAAAGCGTTTCAGGCAGGAAAAACACTAAAGCCTAGAACTTAATACTAATTGAGATTAAAGTATAAAATGTGTTGAGAAAATCTAAAAAAAAAAAAAATGGGGAACATGTCAGAAAAACAGCAAAAAATACAATTTGGTCGACAAACAGCATTGTTTAAAAATAGCAGACATGGGTTGACATTATAGGAGTAAGGTAGGTTACAGGGAGTTAATTAGGTAGTGCTTAGTTTTTATCTTAAACTGGTTGAGAGAGGTACAGTCTTTAACATGGTTGGGAAGGTCATTCCACATTCTGGGTCCCTTGATTTGTAGAGCATTTCTAGTTTGATTAAGTCGTACTCTTAGAATATCATAAAGGTATTTGTTTCTGGTGTGGTGCTCATGGGTTTTGTTACAACCTTCAATGAAGCTTTTAAGGTCAGGATTGACATTACAGTTTAGTGTTTTATATATATATATATATATATATATATATATATATATATATATATATATATATATATATATATATATATATATATATATATATATATATATATATATAGATATAGATATATATAGATATATGCAGAATAACCACATATGAAAAATAGAAAATGCTTAACGCGTTTTCGGCTAATTCGCCTTCATCAGAGCAAAGTAGAATGAAGATAAGATTGCTGATCAGACCTTTATATCCGCCTGGGCAGATCACCTGACCACCAAAAATAAGTGGAGGAAAGGAATTATAAGAAAGAAGGTAACTGCAGAAGGCCTATTGGCCCATACAAGGCAGCTCCTATTAATATCTCCAAGTGCCATACGTGTTAAATGATTGCTATATTGTTTTGACGTGCTATATTGAGGCTTAAATAGGGATCCAACTTGTACATACCGGGGCTCACATTAAGGCTGTTGTTACAATGTTTGATCAGAGCAGACTCGATCACGTTTCGTTCAACAAAATCCTTACTTTTAACAATACATCTTGCCCCTGTGAAGTCGATAGAATGATTACATAAACTGGAATGTAAATACAATGCACTGGATTGCTGGGCTGTACGAATAGCATATGAATGCTGTTTTAAACGCGAGGAAAGAGATTTACCTGTCTGGCCGATGTAAACACATGCACACTCATTACAAGGGATGGAATACACACAACCTGCTACAGACGAGGGCGAGTTCTTAATTAACATGGACTTAACTGTATTATCATTTTTGAACACTAGATTAATATTAAGGTTCTTCAGGGCTGGGGCAAGATTTACTAGACCCTCAGAATATGGTAATACCAATGAATTTTTCAGTTCTGGTTTCGACTTAGTAGTCTGTTTGTAGAAAGTCCTTTTTGCTTGACCAAACGCAAGATCCAAGATCGATTTTGGGTATTTTAACTTCTTCCCAATTTCAAATATATTTGCTATTTCTTCATCGAAAAATTCCGGACTACAAACTTCCGGACTTTTTCTATTTTTCATATGTGGTTATTCTGCATACTTGGATCAGTGTTTTTGATCATTGTTGCTTATATATATATATATATATATATATATATATATATATATATATATATATATATATATATATATATATATATATATATATATGTCGTACCTAGTAGCCAGAACTCACTTTTTGGCCTACTATGCAAGGCCCGATTTGCCTAATAAGCCAAGTTTTCCTGAATTAATATATTTTTTCTAATTTTTTTCTTATAAAATGATAAAGCTACCCATTTCATTATGTATGAGGTCAATTTTTTTTTATTGGAGTTAAAATTAACATAGATATATGACCGAACCTAACCAACCCTACCTAACCTAACCTAACCTATCTTTATAGGTTATGTTTGGTTAGGTAGCCCAAAAAGGTAGGTTAGGTTAGGTTAGGTAGGTTAGGTAGTCGAAAAACAATTAATTCATGAAAACTTGGCTTATTAGGAAAATCGGGCCTTGCATAATAGGCTGAGAAATGAGTTCTGGCTACTAGGTACGACATATATATATATATATATATATATATATATATATATATATATATATATATATATATATATATATATATAAATATATATATATATATATATATATATATATATATATATATATATATATATATATATATATATATAAATATATATATATATATATATATATATATATATATATATATATATATATATATATATATCGTACCTAGTAGCCAGAACGTACTTCTCAGCCTACTATGCAAGGCCCGATTTGCCTAATAAGCCAAGTTTTCATGAATTAATTGTTTTTCGACTACCTAACCTACCTAACCACCCTAACCTAACTTTTTCGGCTACCTAACCTAACCTAACCTATAGAGATAGGTTAGGTTAGGTTAGGTAGGGTTGGTTAGGTTCGATCATATATCTACGTTAATTTTGACACCAATAAAAAAAAATTGACCTCATACATAATAAAATGGGTAGCTCTATCATTTCATAAGAAGAAAATTAGAGAAAATATATTAATTCAGGAAAACTTGGCTTATTAGGCAAATCGGGCCTTGCATAGTAGGCTGAGAAGTGCGTTCTGGCTATTAGGTACGACATATATATATATATATATATATATATATATATATATATATATATATATAACACATGAGAGGATGTGCAGAGACTTAATATCTAACATATTCAGAGATTTGAGTAGGGGTACCGAGTGATATCTGGGGCCAGAGTTGGATATTGTCCTAACAGCAGCTTTGTGTTGAGTGATTAGAGGACGTAAATGATTTTGGATAGTAGAACCCCAAGCACAATTACCATAGTTGGGATAAGGATAGATGAGAGAGTAATAGAGTGTCACCAGAGCAGGCCGAGGTACGTAATACCTGATCTTAGACAGAATGCCAACTTTTTTTTTAACTTTTTTTGATATATTTAGGATGAGTCCCTAGAAATTCAGCTTGTGGTCAATGAGAATGCCAAGGAAATTGCCATCTACTCTGTTACAAATTTGGGTATTGTTTATCCTGAGATTTATTTGATTTGAGGATTTATTACCAAACAAAATATATAAAGTTTTGTCAATGTTGAGGGTGAGTTTGTTGGCAGTTAGCCAAAGATGGACTTTATTTAGCTCAGTATTTACTGTGGCATTTAGAGCAAGGGGGTCAGGACTGGAGTAAATGAAGGTTGTGTCGTCAGCAAATAGAATTGGTTTGAGGTGTTGGGAGGCATTTGGAAGGTCATTAATGTAGATGAGAAAGAGGAGAGGGCCAAGTATGCTGCCCTGAGGAATACCAGTGTTGTTGGGTAGGGTGGGAGAAATTGTATTATTCACAGAAACATACTGGAGCCTGTCAGTAAGGTAGGATTTGAGGTATTGCAGGGAGTGACCTCTGACCCCATAATGATGTAATTTAAGAAGGTTTTGGTGGCTGACAGTGTCAAAAGCCTTACGCAGGTCCACAAATAATCCAACAGGGAATTAATTTTTATCAAGAGCTGCATGTATCAAGTTAATCATACTAATAAGTGCATCGTTAGTGCTTTTTTTTTGGGTCTGAAGCCATATTGACTAGAGCTAAGTATATTGTGTTTGGCTAGATAACAGTGAAGCTGTCTGTAGATTAGTTTTTCAAATATTTTTGACAAGTTTGACAGGATTGGTATAGGTCTGTAGTTGTTAACATCACTGAGATCACCACATTTGTGGACTGGGGTTACTCTCGCTTTTTTAGAATATCTGGAAAGGTTTGGAGTTCAGGTGACTTGTTGAAGAGCAAAGCAATAGCAGGAACTAAAGATCTGGAGTTTTTTTTGTAAATTAAAGTTGGTATCTCCTCAAGGGCACTAGACTTGGTTTTAAGGGGAAGGATTATCTCATTAACATCAGTGGAATTTGCAGGTGTTAGGTACAGAGACCTGTAAAATAGTCCTGAACATCAGTACTGGAAGATGGATTATCATTTGCAAGGGATGACCCAATGGAAGAGAAGAACCTATTGAACTCAATAGCAGAATCAGAGGCTGAAAGTTGACCATCGTTATAAGACAGGAGTATTGGTTTGTCATTTAACATCGTCTTTGATCCCAATATTTGTGAAATTGTGCTCCATGTTTTCTTAATTTTGCCCTTTGTTTGTGTAAATTTATCTTCGTAGAATTTAGTTTTGGCTCTCCTAATTATTTTAGATAGCAATGATGAGTAATTCTTTGAAAATTCTTTGGAGACGATTCCTAACCTATACTTCTTCTCAAGGTCATGTTTTTTATTAATATATTTAAGTATTCCCTTTGTAAGCCAAGGATTGTTTAGCCTTTTAGTTGTGACTTGTTTCATTAGCATAGAACAGTGGGTGTTATAAAGGCTGAGAGTTTTATGAAGAAAAGATTGCACTGCTAGGCAGATGTCCCCTCTGTTACCTAATTCGGACTCCCAGTTGACATTAGCAGCAGCAGCTATAAAATTGTCTATAGGAGTTGCATTGTGCAACCTAAAGCTTATCTCTCTTGTCTCCAGATGTGGTTTGTTAATGTTAGTTAGGAGAAATGTGGGGTAATGGTCTGTAGTGCTATCGATGATTATCCCTGAAGTAAGCTGAGAGGTTATGTTGGTCCAGATGTGATCAAGAGCCGTGGCAGTACTATCAGTGATTCTAGTAGGTCTAGTGATTAAGGGTATGAGGAAGCAGGAATTCATACAGTTGAGAAAACTAGCAGCAGTAGGGTTATCAGGCTCACAGAGGTCAATTTTTAATTCCCCTGCGATAATTAGATGGTTTTTGTTCAGTCTTTTATCTAGTATTAGATTTCTAAGGTTAGAGCTGAATTCGGACACATCAGTGTTAGGAACTCTATAGACTGCTACCACAGTCAGGACAGACTCAGCACTCTTGACTCTGAAACTGGCGAAGATATACTCGCGACAGTAGTCTCTAATTCTAAATACTTTTAAGCATATCAGTTCTTTGTGGTAGTAAAGAGCATTACCACCACCTCTCTGAATTGGTCAACAGTTGTGAATTGCTGAGTAGTTTGGCATGTTAAAGAGTTGAGTAGTATCCTCTTTTAAACACGTTTCAGTAAGTATAATAAAAGAGAATTTGTTGTCAACAGTTTCAGTCAAGGCACTAATATCATTGAAGTATTTGCTTAGAGATCTTACATTCAAGTTAATTACAGAGATATTGTGATTATGTGTTAATACATTGTTTACATCATGTGCTGCAGAATATCTGCAATTTTGACCATTAAAGTGATGATTGTCATAGATACTGGATAAGAGGTTTAGTTCTGGGTCTATACTTGTTTGCATAAGAAGGCTGGTTGTAGGAAAACAAGGCAAAAAAGGCAATTACAAAATAAATATCAGCTGCTTATACCAAGTGGTAGCCTAACTCCTGGCTTGCCACGTATGCTACCAACTTCACCAAGTGAGTTAAACCTTGTAAATTAAATTTACATCCATACAAATTTACATAAAGGTAAATTTTACCTTGTAAAACAAATATGGCATTATCAGCCCTAGAACATATATATATACATATATCTCTGCAAATAATCCAGCCTACAGTTGTAATTCAATAAACTTCAGTATAAATATTCCTTGGCATAGAAATGATAATCAATCACCCACCTTTCACTGCATCTTTCACGCTAATAGCAATCAAGCACTCTACCAACTCCCTGCAAGTAGTCAATAAGAACTTGCTTCCCACATCTGGAAGTTCACTACCCTGACATCTTCAGGTTCTTCCAGGTTCATCTACCAGGATCCTCTACAGCTTTTCCAGGCTGTTGCACTATGAAGTTTCCTTTGGACTCCAGTTATAGTCCATCACTGATTCCACAGAAGCATGTGAGTTTTCACTTCACTGCTCCTCTTCACACAGTTTGAGGTCCAATTCCTCACTGTATGGCTGCTCCTCCACAGAGCTCAGTACCTTCCACAACCTTAGAGTCTCATCCACTACTCCTCCTCTGCTGGCTCGATGTTCACATCAACTCCTTCCCCAGACAAACCTGCAACCCATTGACACGCCAATAAAAAATGTTCCTCTGCAAACATATAATGAAAATAAACTCCATAATAAATGTCTCCACTCGACAATTCCACCAACTCCTGCCTGCCGTGAGGACCCCCCCACGCCGGACAAGTCCATTCTCCACTTCCCGGGGCGGCCCGCCCGCCCCAGGCTGCCAGCTGGTCAGTCACCTGCAAGCTATCGGCAGGAGAGGATGTGCTGCTCCTTCCCTCAGCTGGTCCTCCTATCTTCACTCTATTATTTAGGCTTTCTGCCTTAACACAATATGTCTAATATCTCAATAAACACTTTCTATGGTCACTAGGCACACGACCAATTGCAGACAATCACTGTAAACTGTTTAAAATGCTGAACACAGAATTTTTTCCTGCGAAGGCGCTTACTCGTTGAGCGGCTGACGCCCAGGAGCCCTAGGCTGCCCACAAAACTGCTTCAAATACTGCTACACAATCTTTCTGCAGTTTACGACTTGAGCTCAGACGTCCACAAACTTATTTCCTCAAGCGAGACATCTGTCTACTTACTTCCTTCTTGAAGGTATATCACTCAGGGGTCCTTCTTCATCAGGGACTCAAAAGGAGCACGCCCTCCCCTTCACGATTTCTTCAGCTCAAGTGAGCTCAAGCTCTTCTGAAGCGAGCCTCACTCCTCCAGAAAACTCTCCACATCTCATGTCAAGTTATTTATGTACATTCTTACTTACTGCCCGTACTTTTGAACCATTTATCAAATCTAATCCAGTGTTTTACATATATATATATATATATATATATATATATATATATATATATATATATATATATATATATATATATATAAATATAAATATAAATATAAATATATATATATATATATATATATATATATATATATATATATATATATATATATATATATATATATATATATATATATATATATATATATATATATATTTCCACGTCCATCTCTTTGACCTCTTAGTTAGGTCAGGTCTGACAGAATAACTCTCAGAGGGAGACTCGTTCCTCCTGTAGCCTGAGATCATAACAGTTAGCTCAGGGTATCAATGCCCTAAAGCCTCAATCACTGAATATAAATTCGGTGTGAGGGCCCATCAGTTATCATATTGATTCAAGTAGTTGTAGGACTAGCAACCCAAGTGCGGAGAATACCTGTATTACTCATAGGAGTCGAGGGTTGTAGACTTGACTTAGATTAGATACTGGATAAGATACCCAAGTGGGAGAGCAGGAAGTGGGGACAAAAGAAGAAGAGGTAGGGGGAGAGCAATTTCGTTATGAGGAGAACAAGTGCCCGGGCCTAACCCAGCTGGTGTCGTTAGGTCGCGGCATACGAGGCAAATACTGGCATTGGGTGTTCAGTGACAGCAACAGGAATGTCATTAATCTCGCATCATCGCAGTGATTGTCTAAAAGGCGTCAGGGCTGAATTTTAGGATTGTAGGTGCTGGTTGCTAAGAGAAAGAATCAACGAAAGACAATGTTAGGAGAAGGATCATGGAGAGTGGAAAAGAGACCATGTGTGTTTCTTGGGTATCTAAGAGTATTTAAGAGAATATCAATGTGATATTCATGATAAGAGAGAAGTCGGTCAATCTGTTTGTCGAGTTGAGTTTTCTAATAAACATTGAGGGCTAAAATGTTAGTGCTGTCATGAAGGCTTTCTCTGCTGTTGAAATCCTGCCAACGAGTATTAAGTATCCACCTAAGAGCTCTGTTTTGGTTCCTTAAACTTTTGTTTATTAATAGGTTCGGCTAAGGAAAGAGAATGAGGAGCATACGTTAAAAGAGGTCTAATTAGCGCTTTGTAGAAGAACAATTTAGTGTCAGCTTTAGAAAAACGAAGTCTGTATATCTTCCCTATGGCCTGGTGTACTGTTGCATTGTTTCTATGCAATGTGTGTATGAAAGCGTAGTTGTTGATCATGTGTGAGGCCAAAAACTGTGGTTGAAGGTGATATGGAAATGTTAACTGGAATAGGAGAGAGTGAATCGAGTTTTACAGGGAGAGTGTATGCATATTGTTTGCATAAAAAATAGGTCATACTCCCATTCTGTTACTACATCGAGTTCGTCGTGTGCTTTTCGTGAGAGTGCGTTTAAACAGTTGATGGCGACAAGGTGAGGAGACGTCGTCAGCATAGCAGATGGTTAATGATGTACGGTGGGTAGGGTCAGGGACGTCATTAATGTAGAGGATGTAAGACGTTGTGGCAAGGACTGAGCCTGGGTGGAATGTCAGCATATAAGTCAAAGTAATGAGTGTCTTTGAAGGAACTTAATTCTTATTGTCCTTTCGGTTACGCAATTACAGAGTAATTTAGTGATGATGAGAGGGAGGTCAAAGTTGTTGCAAAGTTTGAATTTTAGGCCGTCATGCCAAACAGTGTCAAAGGCCTTTTCTACGCCTTTTGTGATGAGTGCAGTGAGTTGTCGTTAATGATGGTTAATGCTGATGTAATTTGTCATGATGTTGAGAGTGTCATGTGAGGACCTGTGAGGTCTTAATTCAAACTGATTGTTAGTGAGTAGGTCATTGTCTTTTAAGTACGGTCAGTCTGGTGTTAACTAGCTTTTCATAGACTTTGCCAATTGTCTCAAGAAGGTCAATTGGTCTGTAATTTCTTGGGTCATTAAGAGGTTTTTCAGGTTCAGGAATGAGGACAGCCGTGGAAGATTTGAAGGGAAGAGGACAATATTCAGAGGCAAGAGAGGCATTGAATAAGTTAGTGAAAGAAACAATGATGGAGACAAGGAGTTGGCAGAGGAGAGTATATCCAATGCAAGACGCATCAAGGGCTCTAAGATGAGTGCCTGTTAGAGCTGTCTTGAAATCAGCTAGAGTCAGGGAAGTTTGTAAGTCAGTGCGTGAGTTGAGGTTGTCAAGGTGAAGGTCATTAGGTAAGGTTTCATGTCTCTTTTGACGCACCCAAGCGTCAACTACATCAATTTTAAGAAGGGCTGAAGGTTGAGGAGGGTGTGTATGAAAAACACGTTCCCAATAATGTTCAAAAATTGTGCGAACTTCATCTGGTTCAGTGATTTTGTTGTTGTTCTGTAAGAGGTATTTAAATGGTGTATGAGTTGATCCCTGTTAGCGTTTGGTCTGATTCCAGAATTCCTGCGGTGTCGTTTTTCTATGTTGTTCAGCTTGTGTAATGAGGTGTTACCAGTGTTTCGTGTGTTTTTACATCTAGGCTGTTGAGGATGTAATTTTTCAATGTAGTGAGGTCCCAGAGGACTTGTCCATAGCGATGTAAATTCTGTGAAAACGGGATTGATAACAATTTAAGAGACGTTTGGAGCGAATGGAAGAAGTGAAAGTGAAGTGTGGTTTATGTATTTTTTGGGAATGAAGATGTGTGATGCATGCATGACGGTGTCTTGTATTTTGAGTGTTTTTGGGTCAATGTCAGTGTGATATTTGTCGTTATATTCATAAGTGAGGTCAGTGAAATCAATGTGTTGTTTGAACATGTCCCAATTTGCTCGAAGATAAGAGAAGTGGGGAGTGGTAGAGATGAAAATAGGATTGTTGGATAGTGTGAGGATTAACGGGATGTGATCAGAGCCCGTAAGGAGGACCTGGTAAAACAAGGTGTTAGAGATTGTTTCCAAGTCTGTTGGTGTGAATGAGATCAGATCTACCAGAACCTGTGTGGGACAAAGAAGTGGGGATGTCAGGGACCCAGGAAGAAGAGCCTTTTCTGAGTATGTAGATGATGAAGCAGTTGACTATGTTCATTTATGTTATTGTGGTGGAATGTTTGGTGTTGAGTAGAGCGTTGAGATCTGCAAGCAGGAAAACAGACAAGTGAGTGTGATTAAAGAGAGTGATGATGTCTTGCATGGGAATGCCAGTGTTAGGGCGGATGTAGGTCGTGCAGATGTTGAGAGGACCTATATGGGTGTGGAATTTCATAGCTAGAAAATGTTTGTGAAGCTAGGGTGCGTGTAGGGGTTCGTCTTTACGTGAAGATTTTATGAGTACGGCAACGCCTTCATGTGCTTCGTCAGGTGAATGTTAAGATTAGTTGCCGTGTCTGATTCTGTATGAGTTCGTGATGTATGTGCTGTTAAGAAGCAGAAGTCTCAATAAAATCAAACACCAGGTGTCTAATGGTAAAGAATGCACGTACATTAACTTGTACTAACTTTCTGAATGTGAAGAGTAAGGTTTAGAGCCGTGGGGGAGTGCGAGCAGGAGCAGAATGATCAAGCGGTCATCGGAAGGTTTGGTCTCCGGCATATAAGTTATACCCTGTACCTGAAGGGAACTGGGTGAAGATTGGATTGTTGGAGCGTTCTATGTGTGTGAGACGAAAGTTGTTGCAAAGTCCAGAGTTCGTAGCCTAGGGTGGAAGATTAAGGTCTACAGGAGTCAGATTGTCAGGTGTCAGAGTTGTATTATTGACAGAAGTGATGGTGGATGGAATACCAGGAGCGGGTTCAGTGGGATGAAAGGAGGGGTCAGTGGATTGAGAGGGGAAGACAGTGGGATGAGGGGCAAAGTCAGTGGGGTGAGAGACAGTATCAGTGGAAGAGGAGGCAGATTCAGGTTGAGGCAGGGTCTCATCAGGGAGAGGTTGGTACAGTATGTGTTGGTCATCAGTGGCTGGGGGATCCGTTTTCTGTGTCAGTCAAGGAGGCACTAACATTGGAGGTGTGGGAGACTGTAGCAGGCGAGTGTGTAGATGCTGTGTCGGAGTGTTTACCATTGGGGTTGGGGGTGGGTGGGTTAAGGAACATAGCGCAAGAGATGTGGAGGAGGCACAGAGATGCTAGGAAGGTCATTATGAGTTACAAAGATGGATGGGAATATAGTCAGCAAAGTCTCGACCATCGTCCATAGCCTTCCGATAAGTTGCATGGGCGCAAGCTGTGGCTCGCTCATATGACAAGTTCTGAAGAGGAGAGAAGGAGGATGAAAGAAGAGAGGTCGAGAGGGATGATGTTCATGGGTGGTATTATTCACCTAGTTGTTCTTGCAGGGGTTGAGCTCTACTCTTTCGGTCCGCCTCTCAAATGTCAATCAATCAACTGTAATTAACTATTTTCTTTTACACACACCCCCACCCAGGAAACGGCTCCGTAACAGCTGTCTAACTCCCAGGTACCTATTTACTGTTAGGTAACAGGCGCATCAGGGTGAAAGAAACTTTGCCCATTCGTTTCTGCCTGGTCCGGGAATCGAACCCGGACCACAGAATTACCAGTTCTGCGCGCTGTCCGCTCAGCTACCATAACCCTAGTAGTGGAGTAGTGAGGGTGCTGGTGAGGGAGGATGTTATGACTACACATACACCAGTGTGATTATATTGTATATGTGTATGATACGGTCCACCTCTATAGTATAATATTATCATCAGCCTAATTAGCCTAATATCAATTGATTAGCCAAATATTGTCATTACTCTTGTATATGTAAACTCTTTTTTTGAAATACACTAGTTCATAGCAGAAGCTTAAGTTCGTGTTTCATACAACTACCATTACATGTCTACGTATTGGAATGTATATATATATATATATATATATATATATATATATATATATATATATATATATATATATATATATATATATATATATATATATATATATATATATATATATATATATATATATATATATATATATATATATATATATTATTAAATATGACCGAAAAAGTAAGATTAATAATTCTAACACGAATTTTCTCAATCTTTCGTACATTTCTTTTCACTGTTGGAGGTAAATCAAAAATCAATTCTCCAAAATTCATTTTTATTTCTAGTCTGACGCAACACGAGCGCGTTTCGTAAAACTTATTACATTTTCAAAGACTTTAGTTTACAAATACACAACTGAATAGAACTTACGCATCTCCGAATTTATATCTACATTTGAGTGAGGTGGGTGGGGTGAGGTGGCATTAATAGGGTATTAATTTCATCAACACAAGACAGAACAAGAGGTGGCATTAATAGGGTATTAATTTCATCAACACAAGACAAAACACGAAACAATGGGTATTGAATAGAAGTGTTTGTAGAAAGCCTATTGGTCCATATTTCTTGATGCTTCTATATTGGAGCGGAGTCTTGAGGTGGGTAGAATATAGTTGTGCATTATTTGGCTGTTGATTGCTGGTGTTGACTTCTTGATGTGTAGTGCCTCGCAAACGTCAAGCCGCCAGCTATCGCTGTATCTATCGATGATTTCTGTGTTGTTTACTAGGATTTCTCTGGCGATGGTTTGGTTGTGGGAAAAGATTATATGTTGCTTAATGGAGCCCTGTTGCTTATGCATCGTTAAACGCCTAGAAAGAGATGTTGTTGTCTTGCCTATATACTGGTTTTTTTGGAGCTTACAGTCCCCAAGAGGGCATTTGAAGGCATAGACGACGTTAGTCTCTTTTAAAGCGTTCTGTTTTGTGTCTGGAGAGTTTCTCATGAGTAGGCTGGCCGTTTTTCTGGTTTTATAGTAAATCGTCAGTTGTATCCTCTGATTTTTGTCTGTAGGGATAACGTTTCTATTAACAATATCTTTCAGGACCCTTTCCTCCGTTTTATGAGCTGTGGAAAAGAAGTTCCTGTAAAATAGTCTAATAGGGGGTATAGGTGTTGTGTTAGTTGTCTCTTCAGAGGTTGCATGGCGTTTCACTTTCCTTCTTATGATGTCTTCGACGAAACCATTGGAGAAGCCGTTGTTGACAAGGAACTGCCTTACCCTACAGAGTTCTTCGTCGACTTGCTTCCATTCTGAGCTCTGGCTTAGAGCACGGTCGACATATGCGTTAACAACACTCCTCTTGTACCTGTCTGGGCAGTCGCTGTTGGCATTTAGGCACATTCCTATGTTCGTTTCCTTAGTGTAGACTGCAGTGTGGAAACCTCCGCTCTTTTCCATGACTGTTACATCTAGAAAGGGCAGCTTCCCATCCTTTTCCATCTCGTAATTGAAACGCAGCACGGAACTCTGCTCAAATGCCTCCTTCAGCTCCTGCAGATGTCTGACATCAGGTACCTGTGTAAAAAAATGTCAACATACCTGCAGTATATGGCCGGTTTCAAGTTCATGTCGACTAAGACTTTTTGCTCGATGGTACCCATGTAGAAGTTTGCAAACAGGACACCTAGGGGAGAACCCATGGCGACCCCATCTATTTGCTTATACATGTGCCCATCCGGGCTCAAGAAGGGTGCCTCTTTAGTACAAGCTTGGAGTAGTTTCCAACTTGGAGTAGTTGGAGTAGTATTATATATATATATATATATACATACATATATATATATATATATATATATATATATATATATATATATATATATATATATATATAGATATTTATATGTGTATATATATACTTCAGGTATGACTAGGGGTATACTGTGATCTACGTCTTAAACAACGTAGGTATAACGATCGACTGGTAACTGCTGGCAATCCTCTCATATCCCCCCCTCCCTCTTACCCCCCCCCCTTTGGTGAAGAGTCTCCACCCAGTATTACCAGGTGTAATAGAAATGATGTCCTTATGTGTTTTAGCATACATCGTGATATATTCTGGTACACCTTGAGTTTTGATTTGTACTCTCCTGTGGAGGATATTATATATTCTATATGCTTAGTTATTGTATGAATTAGAAGTAATATTTGGGTTTTGAGTTGCTGATATGTGACGGAGAAAAAGTTGGGTGTGATTTGCCATGTTGGTAACAGAGTCATTCTCGGCCGGCTCGGCCCTTGACAAATGACTACCGTCCTGATTTCCCAGATAGGCAAATGAGACACGTCCAGCTCTTGAGTTGCGTTGTATATTGTTGTTTATTGCTTACTAATGTATATATAAGAGTAATGCTGTTTGTGTAGCGGATCAGGCTACCAAGGTATATCAATTATGCCAATTTTTTTATTTTTTTTATTTTTACATGCAAGCATGTGAAGAAATACCATACATACAATCAAATCAATAAAAGCCTAGAACAAAACATGGCATACAAAATGACAAATCATAAACTCACAAAGTACAAAAGAACAAAGGTACACAAAACACCGGTCTGAAGGGCCGACCACAAAAACAAATACTCACAATAAACAAACGGACAGCATAATCGCAATACAGAAAACATATACGCAATACATAATACAAAACAAACACCGGAACATGCAGGAACCGGGAAAACAAACCCGCCCCCCCCCCCCATAACAATGCACACAAACGGAAAACAACCCACAACATACAGCCAAATAAAGGAATCAATGATCATACTTCTCAGGGAATTTATCCCAAGGATACCTTTTCTTATAGGCCTCCCAAATCAAATATTCCATGTCAGTAGGCAGTCGATCCCCCTCCTGCTGTGGGGCCCGCATAAACTCCGGAATCACCAAATCTGGCGGAAACGGCCACTCCCGAAGCTCACAGGGGCGAGTCGCATAACGAGGCACGGGAGCACGAAACACCCCCTCCTTGGAAGCAGAAGTCCCCGAAGAATCGTACGTAGGCCGCAGTGACGGCCATGCCGCTGAACGCACAGGAGAAGAAGGTGACGGTTGACGTGATGGTAACACTTCCACCAGTACCGCAGGAGCTACAGAAGAGACGGCTTGAGTCAGAAGAGGTGTCAAGATCGCCGCCGACGTAACAGGGAACGAGGAAATGGCATGGACACCCAGAGCAAGCAGCCTTTTTCAAGACCACCACCAGGTCACTACGCTCACCACGAACCTCAGCAGGGGGAACCACCCCCCACGAAGAACCGGAACCAACCGACACAGGCGACGCACCCGAATCAGGACCGGCAAACACCCCACCAGAAAGGGAGGCCGGCACCGGCACCGACATCTGCAGGCAAATGCACCTCCGCCACCACCATAGATTACAACGCAACCAGAGCCACCCAGCCATCTCCGGAAGAATCACAGTCGTCGAACACGCCAACTTCCGCCCATGCAACAGAAGAACGACAGGAACGCTTGGGCTCCAGCAGTACATCATCAGAGCTGGAGGCAGACCCAGAAACACGGGCCCCACAAGGCGGGCGAACATACGCATGATGCAAGACGGCAGCAGCCTTAACCACAGGGGGAACCAGGCCGCACACCGCAGGAGGAGCGTCGGCCACCCCACCACCAACCACAGGCGGGACACAAGTCAAGGGTGCTGGGCCTAGCGCAGTAGCAGGAGACGAGGAAGTGGAGGGCGCCGACAGCGCACAGATATCGCCTGGAAGACCCTTACGAGCAGCCGGAACATCGATCGGAGCAAGAAGAATCGCCGACGGCGCCACAACACCCAGAGGAGGGTCCGCAACATCTGGAGGCATACTCGGAGACGCAGGGGGAGCCTCAACAGTGATCGGGACGTCCACCTCCTCACCCACGGAGTCCTCCCCCTCAGGGAGCAGCAGGAAATCCTCTTCCTTGAAGATGTTCATGGGAGCAGTCGCAGCCTCAGTGCACTCGGCAGCCTGATGCCCCAACTGGCCACAACAAAAACATGTCCGTGGCTGCCGGGCATGGTACACCCGTATGTAGTACCCTAAAAGCCGGACAGAAGATGGAATGTCCGACCTCAGGCGCATCCCTAGGGTACGAATGTTGGTCCTCATACCCATAAACTTGCCAGAAGACAGTGTGTGCATCCGCACACTAACGACGGCGCCAAACCGCTGGAAAAATCGCCCGAGGATGGTCTCAGGAAACTCCATGGGGGCCCCATGGACACTCAGATATGTCATGGTACCGTAACAATCCGTAATGGACACAGTTCCGGTGCTATCCAGCAGCTGTAAGGTGCGTTCCTCATACCTCCGGAGAAAGTCACAGTACACCGCTTCCCCCACAAACTTTATAACTACACTGTGAGTAGTTATCAGCTCAACACCATAGATGTCCATTACCGGAATACGGAGCATGTCACACATGACAAGCTTCACTACAGGGTACCCTGCACGTCCAGTAAACTCCGGCTGCTAGAGCGCCATCAGTTATGTTAAGTGGTGCATTTGTGTGGTATCAGAGGACAGTAGGTGCTTGGTATGGTGTTGTAATATGTTTCTGATTCCTCACCCACTGTTTATTAATGTATGATACCACCAACCTGTTACTTGGGTTAGAGTACCACTGTCCTGGGTTAGAGCTTGGTGTCAACTAGTCCCAAGTGTTTGCAGTTAATGCCTGTAACTTATTTCGATAATGTGGTTTAAGTCCCTTCATGTTCCTTGATATGATTACAAGAGCTGTGTTAAAGCTCCTTGTTGTGATTGGATTATCAGTTTTATGCTAGTTGTATATAGAGAACTTTAGTTTCTCGTTGTTTTATGGTGACCTGTTTATATGTACCAGTAAAGTGGTATTGTTTTAACCAGCCTTTTTCACATTATCCTAGACACATATTGAAACTTGGCTAGGCTTTGGTTGGCCAGCGATGATGTGGATCATGAGATCATGACAAGGGGCATATAGGGCACTGGCATAAGACATGGAGATAGCTAGTGTGGATTGGTGATAGGATGTGCATGATTGTGAGGTTGGTTAGTACGAAGAGTTTTCAGAGTTTGTTTCCTCAGCGGGAAAGATTTATCTCTTGTCGTATGAGCACCTTGGTAATTGGTGCATTGTTCTGAGATTTTTCTTACGCTTACCTCCCTCTCGGTAGCTTCTGTCTATGACAAGTTTTACTCTAATGAGTGTTGATAACCATTATTACCACTAATTAACCTTGAGCAATTAATTAACTGTACCACGGACCGATAATTAATTATACACGAATACGTCCCACTGCTTAGGTAGGTCTCGTCAAACACTGTGAATTCACGGGAGAGGTATTAATTATCCAAATTAACATGAGGGTCTTGTCAATTGTCTCACAGACAGATGTAACGTATCAGAAATTGAAAAAAAGATAAATTAATAATGAAGTAATGGGTAAGGGAGGTAGAGAGGTGGGAGGAGTAAGGAGTATTGGGATTAGCGAAGAGTGTGGTCAGTTTGAAAGGGAAAGTGTGAAAGAGAGAGAGAGAATTGGCGTAACATAATTGGCATCCCGCTGGGGATGCCAATTATGTTACGGCCCTATTGGGTGGCAACCGGGTTCTACTCTGGTGTTATTAGAGTTTGGGAATCCGGCCCCAAGTTAGTCGAGGCTTTCAAGGGATGTGTTCCGTAACGCAAGTTAAATTAAAGGGGGAGGGATACAATTGTTCTGATTTATATATATATTTTCACCACCACCATAAATAAATAAATACCAGTTGCACACGGGGGTTATCATACACGATTATGTACAATGACTTGTCTTCCTCCGAAGACACAGGATGCTCCACGGTGCTCACGATGAATCCTCCATGATTCTCTTGGTGAATCTACCCTGGCCACAGGCAAGCCAAATCACAGTTCCATTGGGTGCACCGTCGTGGAGGCCTTCAACCACAATCCAGCCTGTAGCTGGCAGGTTCCGATCACCTCTGCTGTGTAGGCCACTCCACGACTGATACTAGGGTTGCGAGCCCTTGGCAGGAGCCTCATGTGATCCCGCTGGTCACTCTCCTCACTAAGCGCCACAGTGGCTAGTCTCTTCCACCAGCCAGCCCCGGATACGACGATTCCTGATACTGCCACGTCACACGCAGGCTAACACTCTCAACAGAGTTCGTCCGGGGGTGACTCACGGCTTCTACAGAGCAAACTCGTGGAGAGACCTTGGCTCCCTTGGGTAGACTGATCCATCGTCCAATACAGCAGTCCCAGGTCGACACTGCAATCAGACACGTCATTAGTACTGGAGACGCTCTAGGGAACCTCACTTACAGGCTTAGACACAAACGTCCACCTATCCACTCAATAGATGGCATTGCTGTCTAAGCGCCACCTTACCAGAGGTCAGCAGCGGCTATGTTACGAGCTGATTAAGACGGGAATCCAGCACCTGTGGCTGGTATATCCCGTCCTCACTAGATGGCGTTGTCCATTTGGAGTGGGTTTCGGGAGCGGACTCACAGATGGCGTTGTCGTCATCGCTCCATGCTCCGACGCTGGACATGGGTCCGTAACACCTCCCCACCAAAAGAATTTGGTTTGGACTTCTATAAAAGGGAAAACAAACCAAATTAGTACGTGGGTACAACTCCAAATGGACTCACATAAACTATGAACTGGAGTGGCGAGGATGTCTTGTCCGAAAAACTGTCTTAATGAGAGACTCTAGCATAAAGGAAACTTGAAGATGGAAGGCAATGACCTGCATGATGTGACTTCCCACACCTTCACTGAGATGTCAAGCAGGGGCATAATCATCTTATGTGCCTCGAGTAAGGATCGGTATAGACGCGATCTGGGGTGAATCGACACTTCCCTGTGACGTGGCACCGTTGATGGCTGGTCACAGACGACATTTCTGGTACCGGTCTGGTAGTCCTTCAGGGAGACGGGAACCTGGAATACAGGGGTCTGATAATTTAGAGTAACAGCGATAGTTGTTAAGACAGTACTTACAGCATACGCTCCTACTAGGCCCACACCTAGTCCCTACAGGGCTGCTTGTACATCGAAGATGGTGTTCGCTCTGCCACCATCAGGCCGACCAACGTTCCGCATAACGCATGAATCCAGGTTCGGCAATCACGCGGGGGGTGTCAACCTGTCGGAAACAGTCACTCATAATATCATATTTCCCACTCCCTGTATCCATCATCACCTTCCAGGTCCCTTCTTTGACTGCAACACTCACAGTGCACGTCTCTAATCCCTGGGATCTCTTCACGATGTTCACGGGAGCCATCATCTGTCAAGTCGTCCACTGGTCCTTACTGAGAACACACACGAGAAAAAAAAATACCACTAAGAAACATTTGGTTAACTTAGGGATAAGTTTCATGAGCCTGTAATGTCCATAGCCGGCCATACCCATTAGCCTGGTTTGGACCGAAGAGGGCACTAGAACCTTCGCACATACCTCACATACCTCCGACGACTGGGGAATCTCTGGCCGGTTCAGTATACATTGTACTTTGCCATACCGCAAGTACTCATCCGCCTTCACTCTAGACTCTTGGGTATCCGTGGGTGCTTGTACACGAGGCCTCTCTTCTCGCTCAGTCGCTTCTGCCACCATAACCTCATGCTTCTTGTCGGGAGAAGAATCAGGAGACTGCTAGAATGCAGTCGATCTGTTGGGTAGAGGAAAGATTAAATATGTTATCTAATTCCATATCTGTCTGTACCTGGATATTACCAATGCCTGCTGTTACCTCAGACCCTCTTGCTGTTTCGACTGACTCTTCCACAAACTTGGGATGATTGTTGCTCCAATCTGTCACCAAGTCGTTGGCTAGTATCACGTCAATCCCAGCTATAGGCAAGGTATCAACTACTGCCAACGCACATGTGCCGCTAAAGTAAGGCGAGTCTAGATGTACCGGCACTAAGATATCAATTGGTACGCCATGAGCACTACCTTCTTCACCTTGCCGTAATCACAATAGTCATCAAGGGACAACGTGGAGTAGGCGATTTGGGCCTTCCCAGTCAAGACGGACTGTATCATGATGGCCCAATTCTCCTTTGGCCACTCCAAAGAGGCTGCAACTTTCTCGAAGGCTGCGAAGAACTTCGAAACTTCCTTCTCGTTGAACTTCGGGACCATTTTGATGTTCCTTACTGGATCGAAAATACTTGTGTCCGTTGTTTGCCTCCGACTACCTAATCGCAATACTTCTAGCTCATGTTGTCTCTCTTTTTCCTTTTCTTCTCTCTCTTGCTCTTCTCTAATCTCTCTCTCTCGTTTCTCTTCTCTTTCTCGCTCTTCTCTTTCTCTTTCTCGTTTCTCTTCTCTTTCTCGCTCTTCTCTTTCTCTTTCTCTTTCTCGTTCTTCTTTCCTTTCTTCTAATTCTAAACGCCTCATCTCCATTTCTTTTTCTTGTCTCTCTCTTTCCATTTCTAATTTCTTCCATTCTATCTCGCGATTTATTTCCAAGGCACACATTTTGACAGTTAGAAAGCTTATATTCAGCTCACCTGCATCACTGCCAATGTCACTGCCCTTATCTTCCTTTTCAGCAGAAGCTACTTCCTCACTTTCTTTTGTATTTTGTGCCTCGCTTTCCTGTGTCTCCTCGGGCCTTCAAATGCCGGTGAACCTTGGACAAGATCTCCACACGGGAATCACTGGCACGTATCTTTATCTCCAGATAGGCACTCACTAGTACAAATTTCTGTTTTCCCAAATATTTTAATCTGGCAAGACAGTCCTCCTTGTTCAGAAAGGCCTGAACATCGTCCAGATCGTCGATGGTCGCTTTTTCTGCCATTGTCACTTAAATGGTGCACGAGCACTTAACACACCGCTTCACTTTAGCACTTAACACACCGAGCACTGTACTACGCCAATATTGCACTTTATTGCACCTAACACCGACTTGCCAATATTGCACGTAATCACACCAAGCACCGCACTACAATATTGCATTAAATCACACCGAGCACCGCACAGGACGTATAACGTCCTAATAATTACAAACAGGGGGAATTATTTACAGGGGATTGTGCTACATCACCACCCCTGTCAAACATACTTGACAAAGGGTCGGATCCCGCTGGGGATGCCAATTATGTTACAGCCCTATTGGGTCACAACCAGGTTCTTCTCTGGTGTTATTAGAGTTTGAGAATCCGGCCCCAAGTTAGTAGAGGCTTTCAAGGGATGTGTTCCGTAACGCAAGTTAAATTAAAGGGGGAGGGATACAATTGGTCTGATTTATATATATATTTTCACCACCACCATAAATAAATAAATTGCCCCCTTATTGTCATAGGAAACCCAACCAGGACAACCTTTTGTCTCCCGTCCACACTCACTCCCTCAGGTAACGAGTCTCTCACGAGCAGGGACTGGGCTGCTCCACTATCTCTGAGCACTACAACTGATCTACCAGTATGATCACTCGATACATACCCGCCTGAAGTGTGAGGGGCAAACAATCTTGGTCCTTCCTGACTAGTCATAGACTGGCTTCCTACTGGTGGTGTCACACAGCCCATCAACATCACCTCCCTACGTGGGCCGCTACCTCTTCTGCCTCGGCACATAGCAGCTACATGCCCTTTCTTCCCACAAGTCCAACACACCATATTCCTCCTCGGACTACGGTGTTTCGGACTGTTAGGACTAGTCCTTCGAGGGCTACTAGGGTGCGTCTTCACAGCGCTTTGTGAGACAGGTCTTTCTTCGTCTTGAGGTTTGCCAAACAGACGTGGGTAATTCTTAGGGACATACCTAGTGGAAGACCTATGCGTCAAGATGTATTCTTCAGCCATAGTGGCTGCTGCACTTAAGGTCTCTACCTGTTGTTCTTCTAAGTACGTTTTCAGATCCCCAGACAGACAGTCTTTGAAGTCCATTGTCACTTAAATGGTGCACGAGCACTTAACACACCGCTTCACTTTAGCACTTAACACACCGAGCACTGTACTACGCCAATATTGCACCTAACACCGCACTTGCCAATATTGCACGTAATCACACCAAGCACCGCACTACAATATTGAATTAAATCACACCGAGCACCGCACAGGACGTATAACGTCCTAATAATTACAAACAGGGGGAATTATTTACAGGGGATTGTGCTACATCACCACCCCTGTCAAACATACTTGACAAAGGGTCGGATCCCGCTGGGGATGCCAATTATGTTACAGCCCTATTGGGTCGCAACAGGGTTCTTCTCTGGTGTTATTAGAGTTTGAGAATCCGGCCCCAAGTTAGTAGAGGCTTTCAAGGGATGTGTTCCGTAACGCAAGTTAAATTAAAGGGGGAGGGATACAATTGTTCTGATTTATATATATATTTTCACCACCACCATAAATAAATAAATACCAGTTGCTCACGGGGGTTATCATACACGATTATGTACAATGACATGTCTTCCTCCGAAGACACAGGATGCTCCACAGTGCTCATGATGAATCCTCCATTATTCTCTTGGTGAATCTACCCTGGCCACAGGCCAGCCAAATCACAGTTCCACTGGGTTCACCGTCATGGAGGCCTTCAACCACAATCCAGCCTGTAGCTGGCAGGTTCCAATCAGCTCTGCTGTGTAGGCCACTCCACGACCAATACTAGGGTTGCGAGCCCTAGGCAGGAGCCTCGTGTGATCCCGCTGATCACTCTCCTCACTAAGCACCACAGTGGCTAGTCTCTTCCACCAGCCAGCCCTGGATACGACGATTCCTGATACTGCCATGTCACAGGCAGGCTAACACTCTCAACAGAGTTCGTCCGGGGGTGACTCACGGCTTCTTCAGAGCAAACTCGTGGAGAGACCTTTGCTGCCTTGGGTAGACTGATCCATCGTCCAATACAGCAGTCCCAGGTCGACTCTGCAATCAGACACGTCATTAGTACTGGAGACGCTCTAGGGAACCTCACTTACAGGCTTAGACACAAACGTCCACCTATCCACTCCATAGATGGTGTTGCTGTCTAAGCGCCACCTCACCAGAGGTCAGCAGCGGCTATGTTACGAGCTTATTAAGACGGGAATCCAGCACTTGTGGCCGGTATATCCCGTCCTCACTAGATGGCGTTGTCCATTTGGAGTGGGTTTCGGGAGCGGACTCACAGATGGCGTTGTCGTCATCGCTCCGTGCTCCGACGCTGGACTCGGGACCGTAACACACTAGCATACTCGTTCCTGGTTCTCTGGTATCTCTCTCTACTTTCTGGTGTCCTGTTTTTTCGGAAGTTCCTCCATGCTCTTTTGTTCAGGTCCTTTGCTTTCATACATTCCCGATTAAACCACGGATTCTTCTTTTGCTTCTCGTTTTTTTTCCTGTCGGGCCGGGATAAACCTGTTTACTTCCTCCTGATACTTTTGAGTGACATAGTCCATCATGTCTTGGACGGACTTAGTTCTGGGTTCTGTGCCCCCATGGTATATCCCTTAGGAATTTATTCATCTCCTCATAATTTCCCTTTCGGTAAGCCAGCCC